>NC_053024.1:264080960-264100757 GCF_003073215.2 Triticum urartu
TGATTTTCCGTATATCTTCTCGGTAGTATAACCAGGTTGTCCCCTGACCTCTATGTTGAGTTCGTGATCAAGTTGGTTTCCTCTAAACCACCCCTTCTCCAAGAATCTGTGTTGGATATCCCTAAACTAGTTTGATAAGCTAAACAATAACTTGGAGAGTTGGAAGATGAATGCTTGTCCGACTTATTTCATCACTAAGGGATATCCTTGTGTGTGTGGGCGTTGAAGAAAGTTGATATCTTCCTCGATTGATCCTCGTGATTAGTTGTCGGTGTTATTATCTTATCCAATCATTGATTTGAGTGTGGGCTATCATCAAATCAAATCAGAACCAACGATATTCGTAATGTTGTCTACTCGTGGTTGACTCCTCGAGCATAAAACATTACATCTTTTGGTCTTACCAATACTATCACATTGTTCACATAATGGTGGAAGTCCAGTGATATGGAAATTCCGATGAGTTGCTGTTGAGCCCATCAACAGCATCTTGTCTCCCCCATGATTCGTGTTAAACATTCAGCTAGTGTTGGAAACTTTGTAAGCATTTCCTTCGTGTTCCGCTCATGAGGTATATGTTTGGTGAAAGAAGTGACTTTCTCCAAGTTCACGTGCATTAGGTGTAAGTTGCCGCCGTGAATTCAAGAAAGATCGTTTTTGCTTCCTATGGAATCATCCCAAGTCAGTCATGCATGTGCGAAGTATTCTGTGGTCTGTTAGACTGATCTTCATTCCATATGTATTCCGTAGCACACCGAGCCACTGATTGATCTGTTCAAGGATAAGAAGTTCATCGATAATTATACAAGGACTTCGATATCCTCAATGATGGTTCCCCACCTTGACTCGGTAGTGTTTTATCATAAGACTACTATGTGGTCGTGCTTGTCTGGGACAACGTGTTCACATGTGTTTAGCAGAACCGGCTCATGTTTTGGAGCTTGCTATCATAGTTCATACCTCGAGAATCTCGCAAGGCCATCTCCTCGAATTGTGTTGCAAACTTTCTTTTTAGACATGATGAGTCTGGAATATCCTGACACCCACCAGATCTGAATCTCAGGCAGATATGATTGTTGGAACATTCGCGACATTGCATTTTGTTCCTAGCTTGCATAGCCTTGTGCCAATTTCCCATGGGCTGCCCTTCTCAGCCATTGCTGCTCAGAATCATCTTCAAAAGTGGTCCTACCATGGGTCCCATCCATTTCTGATGATAAGCAAAAATCATTCCTTGCGTTCTCTTCAACAAGGTAGTCCACATCATCCATTCGAATCCGGATATGCCATTCCTTTGAACTCCGCCAAACGATCGATTGTGATTGCCTTAGGCTGATATAGAGAGTTTCAATGATCTTTGTATCAAAAGTAATTCTTTTTTCTACTCAAGGGAATAGTTCTATGAGTCACCTTCCCTAAGGTGCTCCATTATGGAATCATGGAAATTATCCCCTCGCTACTTTGGAACCATGCACCATCTTACTACTGCTTGGAATTATTGCCTACCAATTTGAACCCTTGACATCTATCTCTTCCCATCACCCCGATGTGTGTTTTGTGTCTCAGCTCAAGATGTGGTCTATGTCTCATTCCGCGAGTTGTTTGTCATTTGCTCGATCTTCAAGAAGATCGATTCTTCTAGAGTTTTTCCTTTCTTCTAGTTGTCATGTTGGATGTTGTTCTCAAAGCAAGACGTCGAGATCAAGGTGATGCAATGAATCAACACCCTCGAGAAAGACATCTGGATCATGAAGATTGTGTTAGCTTGTGTCCCTCTGTCTTCTTACCTCACGTCCTGAATCTTGGGACGAGATTCTTGTTTAGTGGGGGTGAGTTGTCACAACCCTATAATTTGGTTGCAGATAGTGGCATTGCATCCATGCATCATGTCTAAACTTATGTGAAATTGAAATGGGATTGTTCCAAACCCTAGCACCAAAATTAAATCAACTAAGTTCAACTGAAAATTGCATTCAATGAACCCAAAATGCCCTCATCAATGTTTGATATTTTTGGCAAGGCTTTGAGTCCAAACCAAAAATGGTGAACATTTTTGTGGAATATTTTGGGCACTGAATTTAAGTCATTATTATATTGGAATTTGGAATTATACTCATAATATATGGAATATGTTTCAAATAACTTTGAAATGTTTATGTGCTATTGGAGAAGTCCATCCAGCAACCTAAAAATATTCAAAGGGTTTTTGTCACTGTTTTGAAATTGTTTTGAATTTTAAACAGTGGCAGAGTGTTAATCAAAAGAAAACAAAACAAAAAGTTAAAAAAGGACGGAAACCTTACCTGTCCAGCCCAGCCATCGCACCGTCTTCCACCTCCTACCAGTAGGCAGGAGGGCGTGTGTTCCGCGCGTGCGTGCACGTGCTGCGGCCACCTCCTCTCTCCCTGCCTGCCTGTACCTCCCTCGCGTCGCCATGCACCTCCCTGGTCTCTCTCTCACTCTTCCCGTGCTCCCGCCTCCTCTGTCTCGATCTCTCACGCACTCCCGAACGCGGCCGTCGCCACCGACAACGATCACCGTGGCCACCGTCTACCTTACCCCTCTCCTTACCATCCAACGGCTCCGCCGCGACGCCCTTTTCCTCATCACCAAGACACGTGAAGCCGGGAGCCCTGTGCCGTCGTCCTCGCCTTCGTGTTCTTCCACGAGATCCAACGACAACCGCCGATGATTCGACACCATCCGACCTCCCCCGAGCTCGCCGTCTGCTCCAACCGACTCGCCGTGAGCCCCTGCCTCCTCTCCCCTTGCTCCCGTGCTCCTTTTCTCACCATGGCCACCGTTCCGCCGGCGATCGATCTGCGCCGCCGCTTGAGCTCCTTGCCGCCGTGGCCATAGGCCGTGTTCGTCGCTCCTAGGCACATGGACGTGCTCCAGACCTCGCCAGGAACCCAACCCGCACCCCAACTCGCTCTCTCGAGCGCTGCACCTGTGTCCCCGCACCCGGCCGAACTCCGTTCGCCGCCTCGCTCGCCGCCGTCGACGCCACAGCCCACCCGAGCACCAGCTACTGCCACCGTTCGAAGCGCCGCAACAACAGCTCTCCAACGCACCCACCCGCGCAAGTTCTAGCCGCCGAAAATGGCCGGACGGGCATCGCTGTCGTGCTCCGGTTATCGCCGGAGTTAATCTGGTGACGTGGACGGATTAGATTAGTCTAATTGCTGTGATTAACCTAACTAAAGCTCCTAACAGCGGGCCCTACCACTGGTCAAACCCTAGTTAGCGCTAGGTTTGACCGGGATTAGCCCCTGTGTCACTGACGTGTGGATCCCGCACATCAGGTTTGACCTGGGTCAACCCAGTTGACCTGCTGACGTAGTGTTGTCATCATGCTGACACAGTAAATGTTTTCTGGCGTTTTTATAATCCAGGAAATTCCAAAAAACAATTTAAACTTCTAAAAATCATAGAAATTCAACCGTAACTCCAAATGAAATAATTTATATATGAAAAAATTATCAGAAAAATTCAAGGAATCCATCTGTACCATTTTCATGCATGTTTGAACAATGTTTGTCCTCTGTTTTGGACAAAACAAATAATGGGCATTGAAATAATCATATATGGAGTTGGAAATTGAATCATGTATTCAAACCAACTTCATTTAAATCATAGGTAGATGCATTAGCTCAAATCACAGCATATTGCCATGTCATGATCATGCATCATATTGTGGCATTGCATTGATTGTGTTCTTTCTCAGTTGCCGGTGTTTGTCCCCTCTCGATAAACGTGGTTCTGACGATGTGATTGATGACACCGATGAAGAACTATAATATCTTCAGAAGTGCCAGGCAAGCAAAACCCCCTTGTTCATTCCAATACAATCCCACTCTCTTGCTCCTGCTCTCTTTTACTGCATTAGGACAACAACGTTTCAACTATTACATGCTGCAGTAGCTGAACCCCTTTCCTCTTCATGACCTGTCATTGCCATAGTAAATAGATGAAGCCCACTAGCATGAGTTGGAGTTGTTTGAGCCCTGATGTGCCTACTCATTCATGCTTGTTTGTCATGCCTGATACTGCTTAGAGTTGAGACAGTTCCGATTCATCGGGGATGAATTGGAATGTGGTGAACATGTCCTACTGTTGAGAGCTAAGTGTGTGAACATGATTTGGTAAAGGTAGTGGTGAGAGGCCATGTAGGAGTACATGGTTGGTTGTCTCATTGCAGCCGTCCTCAGGAACTAAGTTCCGTGTTTGTGATGCATGAACAGTTACTACCACACATTGGGCTCCGGGCGCTCCAAGCTCTCTCGACTTATTAATCAACCTGATCTTTGTCTAGGAGTTGCAACTAGTTTTGGTGTTTGTAGGTAGTGTTAGTAGTCTACCAAGTGGCACCCGGTACAGGTGGGCTTGGGACAGACTAGGCACAGTGCCCCGGTGTACCAAGTGGCACCCGGATGGTGGGCTTGGGAATCCTGTACACATCGTTTGGGGCCGTGAGTGACACCCCGGCCGGATCTCCTTGCGGATGGAACCCGAATAGGCGATAAAACTGGACGAGACACTTGTGTGATTAGTCAGGTCGTGGCCGACTCGCTCACCAGGCTTCCGCTTGAAGGTTGCCGAGATACACGACGTGTACATGTTGGTATGTGGTGAGAGCGTGTGTGAAGAAGTACACCCCTGCAGGGTTATCATTATCTATTCGAATTGCCATATTCCTCGCATATGGAAACTTGTACCCCTTGCATAGTTCATAGACAAGTGAAAGTGGATACTCTAAAATGCGCAAGATAAGTGTGAGTGCTATGGATGGCGTGCTCGTAGGGAGATGGGAGCGGATCCATAGTGGTGTATTGATATGGTGAATATGTGAACTCGTGTGCGCCATCTCAAAGGAGTTGCTTGCAGTCGTAGTTCAGGTTAGCCACTAAGTCAAAGTTGGCTTGGTGCAGTTAAACTCCACTACCCTTTTGTTGATACCGATGCATATGTAGTTAGCTCCGATGTAAGTCTTGCTGGGTACATTTGTACTCATGTTTTCCTATTTTATGTTTTGCAGAGAGACATCAGTCTCGTTAGTAGTTCCGTGTGGACTTCGACGTTTAGCTTGATACCTCAGCTACGATCTTGTATCCTTGGGAGGGTCTTGTAGATAGTCAGGCTTCTCAGCCTTCTTCATTTGTAGTTGTCTATACTCAGACAAGTTAAGCATCCGCATGTGCTTGTTGCTTATATGCTCTGTATGTTGGGTCATGAGACCCATGTTTGTAATATCTCGCTCCTCGGAGCCTAATGAATACATACTCTGAGTCATAGAGTCTTGTTGTGATGCCATGTTGTATTGCACATATTGAGCATATTGTGTGTATGAATCAAATGCTTGGTATGTGTGGGATCCGACAACCTAGTTGTTTATCCTTGGTAGCCTCTCTTATGGGGAAATGTAGTCTTGTGCTTCCATGAGCCATAGTAGTCCGCTACAGCCCGGTTCACCGGAGTCCTGCTAGCCCAGCACTACTGCTCCGGAACACTTGATTGGCCGGCATGTGATTCACTTCGTTCCTGTGTTTGTCCCTTCAGGGAAATGTCACGCGGTGACATCCGGAGTCCTGCCTAGCCTGCTACAGCCCGGTTCACCGGAATCCTGTTAGCCCAGTGCTACAGCCCGGATTCCCACGCTGCTGACTGACATGCTCGATGTTGATTCATGTATGCTTGTCCCCGTAAGTTAGTGCCATTTTGGGTTCACGACTAGTCATGTCGGCCCGGGTTCTCTATCATATGGATGCTAGCGACACTATCATATACGTGAGCCGAAAGGTGCAAACTGTCCCAGGCCATGGTAAGGCGATACCCGTGGGAATACCGTGCGTGAGGCCGCAAAGTGATATGAGGTGTTACCGGCTAGATCGATGTGACTTTGGAACCAGGGTCCTGACATGATGATGGTGTCATTGTCGTGCTTGAGCTCGTAGTAGATATCGTTCGTTGTCGTCTTGCACATGTTGCTTGGAGGTGAATTTCCCTTCATGACGAGGTGGATCACGAACGTCATCGTGGTCGCCATGGAGATGTGGACGTGGAAGACTTGCGCTTGCATCTTGTTTGCGCTCCGAAGACTTGTGACTTGAATGTCGCCGCCTTGAGGATGATGAAGGGGAAGTAGACATGATCAAGGCCCGAATCTCCTCCATCCTTGCATCTTGCTCCTCCTTTTGTGAGGAAAACTTGTTGTCGATGTAATCCCTTTTCCTTGCTTCGGAGTGGCCAGTTGATGGAGAGGTTCTCGATGCGCTCTCGCAGGTCTTGATTGTGCGCCTTGCATTTGTCGTGTAGATCGAAGATAACGCTTTGGTGATGTAAGTTGTTCACGCCGTCGTTGTTGTGGAAAGGCCGGAGATGAAATGCCTTGCCTATCCATCACAAGATTCGAAGCCAATATGAAGTTGGTAGAGAAGAACGAATATCGAATTGTACCTTGACCGAAGTTGAAAAGTGGATCAAATGATCACTCCAATGTGGACAAGGAAATAGCACAATTGGGTACCAATTCTTGTCGGTTTCTCACACCTACACAAGTAAGGCTTATGGTGGAGCTCGGTGAGGATAGTGGCACAAAAATTTAATGCAAAATGTTAGCAAGAGTCAATAATGTTGAAAGAGATTCACAAATTCGCAAGTGTAACAAGTAGACCAATAGCAATATGTGGCACACGGAAACACACACGGATAGATAAATGGGTCGTGGCAACCAAGGATGAGCACAAAATGAGAATCCACGGAAAAAAACGCTCGTGTTTCACAACTCAAGAGAGACGCTAGCAACGATTGCTCAATAGGCGGATGACAACTTGTGCACAAACCTATTAAGATGCAAATGCTTTCTATCCCAAGTATGCTATGTATGTATGGTTCCCGGTGTTTGATCCAAGATGATCGAATATGACAAGCTTATGCAATGTGGTAGGATGCTATGGCTATTTCTTACAAGCTTCTTTGCTCTTTCTCTTTTGCTTAAAAGCTTATTCTATTTTTTTTGTATGGCCACTTTGCGAAATGCACAAACCAAGATAGCAATTGTGTATATGGGGGAACAAACTTGAGGCACACGAGATGGTATGATACCAATATGATATGGTATGTATGCAATGTATGGTGTAGATCACTAATGTGCACAAGTAACGTTGCTGGCAATACTCAAATGGCTAGTCTCGATAGGCAAGTGACGCAAAATGGGCTAGGGGTTATCAATGCAATGGCAAGGGAATATACAATGGAGGGATACCACGATACTAAGATGATATGGAGGTTACCGTCTGTGTCGATGATGAGTGGCGGTGATCTTGATGGAGATACCAATATGATGGAGATTCGTCCCGAAGTAGCCGAAACACCTTAGGAAACGGAAAAACCGCGAACTCAAAATCTCAAACGTCAAATGGTGGTAGTGGGAATGCGGTGGTGGTTGCGGAAGCTCAATGGGATTGCGGAAATGCAATGATGGGTTGTAGAATACGCAATGCGGAAATAGAGGGTAAGGTGGTGAACTAATACACGGTGTCGGCGTTGGAAGCACGGTCCCTAAGTAGCCTAAACACCTCAGGAGACACAACTCACAACACAAACAAAAATGGGTTAAGTCGGGGTGGCGGGAGTGTGAGGCGGGCAAAACTATGCGGAAGTTATGGTGGTGGATGAAGAAGCAACCGTCCCTAATTAGCCTAGACACTTTAGGAGACTCAAATCACTCCTCAAGCAACCACTAATGAGATGGGGAACAAAATTGGTTAGGTTGCGGAAGGCTATGGTGGTGTAGCGGATGATATGGTGGAGGGCCTAGGCAAACTTGCCAAATTTCAGAAAAAATTGATGGAGTCAAATGATGTTGGTGGTATTTTTGTGGGAAAGGGGATGTCAAGAGCTTTCCAACGAGCTAAAGAACGCGGAAATCGGACTCCGGATGAATTAGTTATGGCCGAAACAAAAATCAGCCGAAGTTGATATCTACAGGTAGCGGACGTCCGGAAATAACGGTCGTCCGGTCGCCGGATGTCCGGTCGGGTCGGAAATCCGCTGATTCTGCTCGGGTTAGGGGGTTCTAGTCGTCCGGTAAGGTCGGACGTCCGGTGGTTCCTGTGGCTCCGGACGTCCGATAAGGTGACGGCCGTCCGGTGTATCGGGGTCAACTCCAGATCCGAGATTCGGGACGCGAATTTGGGCGGAATTTGGGGATTTTGGGGTCAAAATTGATGAGATTTCATGGATGAAAGATGGGGAAACACGGGGAGATGCTAGATCCACTCGAAACCAAGCAAATCCATGCATCAAAATCAACAAAACATCATCAAACCAACAAATCACAAAAAAAAATTGGGGCTATTTTTGGTGGGGATTTTCGAATTTAGGACGAAATCAAGCAAAAGAAGGCTAGAAAACGGTGGGGGAGGCTCCGAAATCATGATCAACGTGGCTCATGATACCAAGATGATGGTATCAAGAGACAAGCTGGCTCCGATCCAAGATGATGTAGGGTAGAACCCTAGTGGCCCGATCTTTCACGAAAGGGGAAAATCACAAGGGGAACATAAGAGAACACTCAAACCAACAAGTATGATCACACATGTGCTAGATCCATGAACACAAAGGGAGATACAAGATCCAAAGTCAACAACGGACGATACAAGAGGTAACCGGTTCTTCTCCGTGAGGAGGTCTTGAATCCACGGGGGGATCTTCCCTCATAAAGGGGGCTTGAATCCAAGGGGATCTTCTCTGAAGAGGCCGCAGTCTCTCGCACGGAGGAGATCTGATATGGATGAGCATAGCTCTATCTCACAAATGAGCTAACACAACGCTAACCCTCAAATGGTGGAGGTGGAGGAGTATATATAGTCTAGGGCCACGAAGGGGTAAGTGAGGGCGAAGGGATACATGGGCTCGGCCCGATACACTGTGCTCAGACAGGCGTCGGACGTCTGACGGGTACCGGACGTCCGGTGGCTCACGAGGCTCCGGTCGTCCGGTACTTGTCGGACGTCCGGTGTTTTGGCTCGGTTGCCGTGGCGCCGGATTTCCGGAGACGGTCGGACGTCCAGTCGCTGGAGTGTGTCGAACGTCCGGGACTTGTCGGGCATCCGCTCGTTTGGCTCAGGTGCGGGATTGCCGGTCGTCCGGTCCGGGCCTGTCGTCCGGTGGGTCTTCAGGTGTCGGACGTCCGGTCCCGACCGGTCGTCCGGTGGCTGGAGCTTCTTCCATAGCTCTTCTTCTCGTTCCTCGCACTTGGTGTCCTCGCCTTCTTGTCCATGGTCTTCCTATTGGTTCCTGGTCATGCATAGAACACATGTTTGAGGTAGTAGCCATGTCTCACGTATGGAAAGTGATGGTTCGAACAGGAGCGAATTCACCTTGTGTCCAATGGTGTATAGATGAGGTCTCGTCTTATGTTCTCTTAGGGCTTGGAGAGTAGTCGGAGTGTACATGGGGATGAACGTGGGATGCTCCGCATCATGCCGAGACCTTCTTCACTTGTGGTGTAGCAACCTTGGATCTCTTGATGTTAGAACACTCTGGCACGTCGTCAATGGGTGTCGTGCACTTGGTGGGGGCATGCTTTCCGGACTCTTTGCCAAAGTCCCTACAGTCTCTCATCTTTCCTTTATTTTCCTTTGCGGGAGCTGCTGCCGCCTCTGCCGCGACCGCGTCCCTGTACATCTTGTCCACACAAATGATTGCATCCTTCTCGTCTGATGGGATGTCAATGACTTCTAGCGGCCCAAGTATCTTCAATGTGTTGTAGGCATAGTGGGATGCTGCCATGAACTTGGCCAGAGCCGGGCGTCCAAGAATCCTATTGTATGGCAGGGGGAGATCAACCACATCAAACACAATCCTCTTAGTCCGGTAGTTCAATTCTCCCCCAAATGATACCGGCAATGTGATTTTTCCCTTAGGACGGCTCCTTCCGGGATTAACTCCCTAAAACATGCCGGTAACCTATAGCTCTTCTTCTCCTATCTGAAGCCTTTTGATGACTGCCGGGTAAATCAGATTTAGCCCGGCCCCGCCATCCACCAGCATCTTCGTGACCTTGAGGTTGCGGATTGTTGGAGAGACCAACAACGGCAAACACCCTATCGCACTGGTACGGCTAGGATGGTCTCCCTCGTCAAAGATGATGGGCGTACATGACCGTTTGAGCCGTTTCTGGGCCTCTGGCGCTTGTTCCACGACATTGACCTCTCTTGCCCATCGTTTGAGCTGGCGGTGAGAAGCGTGCAAAGATGCACCTCTGTCAATGCACAGGGCGTCCATGGCCTTCTAAAAATCCTTCTCACAGGACTCCTCTTCATCCCTTCATCACTCTCATCATCACAGGTTTCCTTCTCTCGACCCCTGGCGGGCTTTCCTTGGTTCTGAAAGGGTTTGCTGGGGCAGTTTGCTTCACCACCTCGGCCCTTACCGCTAATAACATTCTGACCTTTTTCCTTATCATGATTCTCATACTCTACTCTATGTTTCTTGACAAGCTGCTCAACTTTATAACACTCTTGAAGGTCGTGGACCTTGGTCCGATGAATCTTGCAGTATGGCCCATCACCCTTCCCGGCTTTCTCGGCGGCAACGGCTTCCCTACAGTCAGTGCACGAAGCAGCTTCCTTGTCGAGGCCCTCGGCTTTGGCCTTCTTGCCGGTACTAGGCGTACCAGAACCTTGAATAGTCATCACTGCTTTATCTCTCTACTTGTTACTATGCTTCTTGCTCTTCTTCTAACTAGCTGATTCATCCTCATGCTATGAATCAGCATTGGTGCAATCTTCCTCTCAGGGCAACTTCCTTCCCTCCTCCATCCGAGCACACTTATGCACCTGTGTGTAAAGCTCCTTCACAGTCTTGGGCAACCGTATGTTCATTTTGAAACGAATACGATGGTTGTGCACAATGGACTGGAAGGCAGCTATTACAGCTGCCAGATGGATATTTGGGATATTCCTACAAACTTTGCTGAATCTGTGTAAATATTTCTAGAGGGTTTCTCTTTCTTTCTACTGGAGAGTCTGCAAATCGCTAGGCCTGTCGGGTTCTTGATCACCACCGGTGAAAGCGTCAATGAACTCATGGCATAGGTCAGCCCATGACGAAATGGAGTTCTCCTGCAAGTGTATCAGCCAAGACCTCACTTTGGACTTCAGGGCCAAAGGGAAGTAGTTGGCAAACACCTTCTCATCTCTTCCCCTGGAAGCCTTAACAACAATGGTGTAGATGCTCAGGAACTCTATCGGGCTCAGCCTCCCGTTGTACTTCTCAGGTATCTCCGGCTTCAACGTGCAAACTGATAGCCAGCAGACTTGCTGCAGCTCTCGTGTAAAGGCAGGGCAGCCAACCTCGAAGGCAGGCACCCGCCAACACCGAGCGCAGGCTCGTCAGCATTGAGGCCGTCGTACCCGTCGGTCCAGCGGAGGTCATCGCGGCGTTGCTCGACGACGCACACGTCTCGTCTCCGCCTAGCCTCCAGGGCTCGACATTGGCCTGGACATGCTCGAGGATCAGAAGAAGCCATCGAGACATCATTGGGATCTTTATTCGGTTGTGCTCGCGTTGGCTGCCGTGGTGGGGACTGCACTGTAGGGATGGCCACTTCAGTGCAGTCAGCAACACAAGCTGTTGCTGTCGCTTGGGGAGGTCGTGGGGGACCAGCTCGTCCTGAGCCCCCAGCTTTAGCGAAATTGAGCAGGCTTTGGATGGTTGCACACCATTTGTCCATCTGCTCGGCCGCTTGCGGAAACCTTAGCAGTAGCTGAGCTCGCGCCATGGCCTCCGAAGTTGTACTTGTCATGGATGTTGATGAAGTCGATCGTACCATCGCTCAGCTCCTAACGTTGGTAGCGGCGGTAACGCTGTGCCCCTGCTATCGCTGCGGGGCGACCACCTGGAGGTGGTGTGACGAGGGCGCTCGGGGGGGCAGTGACTCTATCGGGCGTAGCGGCTTGGTCGGCCTATCCTGGGGAAGGTGCACGCACCACGACCGCACCCACGGCGGGAGCGGTCGGAGGGTGGCGGTCTGCCCGTCCGAGCGTCGTTGCCGTGGTTGTGCTCGTCGGTGGGGGAGATGGGTGCATATGGAGTGGCCCCCTCACCCGCACCTTGGGGAGCATGGCCGTCGAGGTGTCGCTGATGCTGCTCTCCTTCGGTGCCTACTACTCCAGCGTCGGCTGTGGGAGAAGTGGCGATGGCGCCGTTTGCTCCAACCACTTCCCCAGCAGCATCTGCGCCCTCGCGCATCTCCGCACCCCCCGCAGCGTTGGAGGCCGCGGGCGGCGGAGCCTTCGAGGTGGATGGGTGAGCTGAAGGGTCGGGCTTCTTCTTGGGCGCCATGGTCGATGGCGTCAACAAAGACGAAGATGGCGATGAAGATAAAGTCGATGCGCTGCGCACGCCTTCAGGTTTGCGCAAGCGAGCCCCCCCTCCCTACCTGGTGCGCCAAAGATGTCGCGGGAAGCCACGACCACCTATGGAACCAAGAGGTCCCTTGCTGGTCTGTCAAGGGGCGACATGTTGCACAAAGAGCAGACCAGCATGGGGCTGCGTGGCAGAGATCACGCGGCCAATTTACCCAGGTTTGGGCTATCGTGAGGCGTAAAACCCTACTCCTGCTTTGGTAGATTGATGGTGGAAGAGATGGTGGTGGCGCATAGTAGACTTGCCCGGCAGGGGTTGCCTCAGGCAGCAACGACTACGCGCGTATGGATTTGTGAGTTATCAAACCTTCTAACCCTTTCTACGGTTGCCATGGGCCTCCTTTTATTGATCAAGGCGTAACCACAGTGGCATAGTAGTCATTATGCACTGATAAGATGGCAAATAGTGCTATCATACCTAACTCTGTGGGTTGACAGGGCACATTAAATGCACTACCTCATGTCACATCTTTGGTTGCCCGGCAAGGCTTGCCGGTCTATCTTGCCAGCTCTGCGATTGTTCTCTTAACACATCGCAGGACATGTGTCATCTATTGGTTTCTTCTGTAGGAAACGACTGCCATGTGGCGAATGTTTGTCACTTAATTACTTTGCGGCTTGACACCACATTGATCTATCACGTGGGTCGTGGTGGAGTGGTTGGTGAGGCGGTTCTGCCTTCGTGAGCCCCGGCTAACCTTCCCGGGGTGCTTTGGTTGTCTGCTTCCGGGGGTGGCCTTGCTCCTTGCCGTGCTCGCCTGCCCGGCAAGGGATGCTTTTCTCTTACAATATCTTGCTTCCTTGGCTTGATCTTGGTCCCTCTGATCTGCATGTTGGTCCTCTGAATCTCTTAGGTCGTTGTATTCTGACTTGGGGTGGTGCTTCAATCTTGTTCCCGTGCCTGTGCACAGTATGGGCGAAATACCCAAGGTTTGTTGCACTGACATGTAGAAGCATATGTTCCGTTCTCATAATAATTTTCAGTAGCATCATGAATGAATCGAACAATATAACTATCACACAAATCAATCTTTTCATGATCTACAAGCATAGCAATTTTATTACTCTCCACATAAGAAAAATTCTTCTCATTCATTGTAGTGGGAGCAAACTCAACAAAATAACTATCATGTGAGGCATAATCCAAGTGAAAATTAAAATAGTGATGAAAAGTTTCATGGTTATCATTACTCTTTATTGCATACATGTCATCACAATAATCATCATAGATAGCAACTTTGTTCTGATAATCAATTGGAACCTCTTCCAAAATAGTGGAATCATTACTATATAAAGTCATGACCTCTCCAAATCCACTTTTATTATTATAACAATAAGATTCAACACCCTCCAAAACAGTGGGATCATTACTACCTAAAGTTGGCACTCTTCCAAACCCACTTTCATCAACATAATCAACATAAATAGGAGGCATGCTATCATCATAATAAATCTGCTCATCAAAACTTGGGGGACTAAAAATATCATCTTTACCAAACATAGCATCCCGAAGCTTATGGCTTTGCATATCATTAGTATCATGGATATTCAAAGAATTCATACTAATAACATTTCAATCACGCTCATCATTCAAAGATTTAGTGCCAAACATTTTAATGCATTCTTCTTCTAACACTTTGGCACAATTATCGGAATCCTTATTTTCATGAAAGACATTAAAAAGATGAAGCACATCAGGCAACATCAATTCCTTTTTTTAGTTTTCTTTTAAAGAATAAACTAGTGATAAAACAAGAAACTAAAAAATTCGACTGCGAGATCTAAATATATACCTAAAAGCGCTAACCTCCCCAGCAACGGCGCCAGAAAAGAGCTTAGTTGACGGGGTTTTAGTGCCCTTACCTAGCCTCCCGGCAACGGCGCCAGGAAATAGCTTGATGTCTACTACGCAACATTTATCCTTGTAGATGTTGTTGGGCCTCCAAGTGTAGAGTTTTGTAGGACAGTAGCAAATTTCCCTCAAGTGGATGACCTAAGGTTTATCAATCTGTGGGAGGTGTAGGATGAAGACGGTCTCTCTCAAACAACCCTGCAACCAAATAACAAAGAGTCTCTTGTGTCCCCAACACATCCAATACAATGGTAAATTTTATAGGTGCACTAGTTTAGCGAAGATGGTTATACAAGTGCAATATGAATGGTAGATATAGGTTTTTGTAATCTGAAAATATAAAAACAGCAAGGTAACTAGTAGCAAAAGTGAGCGAAAATGGTGTTGCAATGCTTGGAAACAAGGCCTAGGGTTCATACTTTCTCTAGTGCAAGTTATCTCAACAATGATAACATAATTAGATCATATAACAATCCCTCAACATGGAACAAAGAGTCACTCCAAAGTCACTAATAGCAGAGAACAACCGAAGAGGTTATTGTAGTGTACGAAACCACCTCAAAGTTATTCTTTCTGATTGATCTATTGGGCAATTCCTATAAGTGTCACAAATAGCCCTAGAGTTCGTACTAAAATAACACCTTAAGATACACATCGACTAAAACCCTAATGTCACCTAGATACTCCAATGTCACCACAAGTATCTGCGGGTTTGACTATATGATATGCATCACACAATCTCAGATTCATCTATTCGAACCAACATAAAGAGCTTCAAACAGTGCCCCAAAGTTTTTACCGGAGAGTCAAGACGAAAACGTGTGCCAATCCCTATGCATAAGTTCACAAGGTCATAGAACCTGCAAGTTGATCACCAAAACATACATCAAGTAGATCACAAAATATCCCATTGTCACCACAGATAAGCACATGCAAGACATACATCAAGTGTTCTCAAATCATTAAAGACTCAATCTGATAAGATAACATCAAAGGGAAAACTCAATCCATTACAAGACAGTAGAGGGGGAGAAACATCATAAGATCCAACTATAATAGCAAAGCTCGCGATACATCAAGATCGTGCCAAATCAAGAACACGAGAGAGAGAGAGTGAGAGAGAGAGAGATCAAACACATAGGTAGTGGTACATACCCTCAGCCCCGAGGGTGAACTACTCCCTCCTCATCATGGAGAGAGCCGGGATGATGAAGATGGCCACTGGTGATAGTTTCCCCCTCCGGCAGGGTGCCGGAACAGGGCCCCGATTGGTTTTTGGTGGCTACAGAGGCTTATGGCGGCGAAACTCCCGATCTAGGTTCTGTTATGGAAGTTTGGGGATATATAAGAGGTTTTGGCGTTGAGAGGAAGTCAGGGGAGTCCACGAGGGGCCCATAAGGTCGGAGGGTGCACCCTAGGGGGGTGGGGGCGCCCTCCACCCATGTGGAGGCCTCAGGACTCCTCTGGTGCATCTCTGGTACTCCATGGGCTTCTTTTGGTCCAAAAACGATCGTCGTAAAGTTTTAGGTCATTTGGACTCCGTCTGATATTCCTGTTCTGTAAAACTCAAAAACAAAGAAAAAGCAGAAACTGGCACTAGGCTCTAGGCTAATAGGTTAGTACCAAAAATCATATAAAATAGCATATAAATGCATATAAAACATCCAAGATTGATAATATAATAGCATGGAACAATAAAAAATAATAGATACATTGGAGACGTATCAAGCATCCCCAAGCTTAATTCCTTCTTGTCCTCGAGTAGGTAAATGATACAAACAAAATTTTTGATGTGGAATGCTACCTAACATATTTATCAATGTAGTCTTCTCTTATTGTTCCAAGAATATTTAGATCCATAAGATTCAAAACGAAAGTTTAATATTGACAAAAAATCAATAATACTTCAAGCATAGTAACAAGACAATTATGTCTTCTCAAAATTACATGGCCAAAGAAAGCTCGTCCCTAAAAAATCATATAGTCTGGCTATGCTCCATCTTCATCACACAAAACATTCAGATCACACAAAAAATTCAAGCCAAGCAATTGTTTCATACTTTTGATGTTCTCAAACTATTTCAACTTTGACGCAATACATGATTGTGAGCCATGGACATAGCACTATAGGTGGAATAGAAGGTGGTTGTTGAGAAGACAAAAAGAAGGAGATAGTCTCACATCAACTAGGCATATTAACGGGCTACGGAGTTTCCCATCAATAGATATCAATGTGAGTGAGTAGGGATTGCCATGCAATAGATGCACTAGACTTATAAGTTTATGAAAGCTCAAAAAGAAACTAAGTGGGTGTGCATCCAACTTGCTTGGTCCTGAAGACCTAGGGCAATTTGAGGAAGCCCATCGTTGGAATATACAAGCCAAGTTCTACAATGAAAAATTCCCACTAGCATATGAAAGTGATAACATATGAGACTCTCTATCATGAAGATTATGGTGCTACTTTGAAGCACAAGTGTGTTAAAAGGATAGTAGCATTGCCCATTCTCTCTTTTTCTGTCATTTTTTTGTTTTTTTGTTTTGCTTTTTGGGCCTTCTCTTTTTTTATTGGCCTTTCCTCTTTCTTCTTTTTTTGTTTCCTCACATAGGACAATTCTCTAATAATGAAGATCATCACACTTTTATTTACTTTACAACTCAAGAATTACAACTCAAAACTTAGAACAAAATATGACTCCATATGAATGGCTTCGGCGGTGTCCCGGGATGTGCAATGAATCATGAGTGACATGTATAAAAAATGATGAAATGTGGCTTTTCCATAGATACGATGTCAACTACATGATCATGCAAAGAAATATGACAATGATGAAACGTGTCATAATAAACAGAACGATGGAAAATTGCATGGCAATATATCTCAAAATGGCTACGGAAATGCCATAATAGGTAGGTATGGTGGCTGTTTTGAGGAAGGTATATAGTGGGTTTATGGTACCGGCGAAAGTTGCACGACAATAGAGAGGCTAGCAATGGTGGAAGGGAGAGAGTGCATATAATCCATGGACTCAACATTAGTCATAAAGAACTCATATACTTATTGCAAAAATCTATTAGTCGTCGAAACAAAGCACTACGCACATGCTCCTAGGGGGATAGATTGGTAGGAAAAGACCATCGCTCGTCCCCGACCGCCACTCATAAGGAAGACAATCAAAAAATATCTTATGCTCCAACTTCGTTACATAATGGTTCACCATACGTGCATGCTACGAGACTCACAAACCTTAACACAAGTATTTGTCAAATTCGCAATTACTCACTAGCATGACTCTAATATCACCATCTTCATATCTCAAAAAAATCATATGGAATCAAACTTCTCATAGTATTCAATGCACTTTATATGAAAGTTCTTATTATATCCCTCTTGGATGCCCATCATATTAGGACTAAATTCATAACCTAAGAAAATTACCATACTGTTTAAAAACTCTCAAAATAATATAAGTGAAGAATGACATTTCATCAATTTCTTCAAAATAAAACTACCGACGTGCTCTAAAAAGATATAAGTGAAGCACTAGAGCAAATGACAAACTACTCCAAAAGATATAAGTGAAGATCAATGAGTAGTTGAATCTTTATGTGACTATATGAAGACTCTCGAACATAAGTAAAATTTCAGATATTAAGTACTTTATTCAAACAGCAAGCAAAACCTAATAAAATAAAGACGCTCCAAGCAAAACACATATCATGTGGTGAATAAAAATATAGCTCGAAGTAAAGTTACCGATGAATGAAGACGAAAGAGGGGATGCCATCCGGGGCATTCCCAAGCTTAGGCTCTTGGTTATCCTTGAATATTACCTTGGGGTTCCTTGGGCATCCCCAAGTTTGGTACTATTGTGAACTCATTATTTATCTATATTAGTATAATATCTACTGTATTCCATCTTCTCCATGGTTCATACCCTCCGACACTACTCATAGAAACATCAAAATAAGCAAACAACACATAGAAAACAGCATCTGTCAAAAACAGAACAGTCTGTAGTCATCTGTAACTCTCGAATACTTCTGTAACTCCAAAAATCCTGAAAATTTAGGAAACCCTGAAAATTTGTTTATTAATCTTCTGTAAAAATAATCAGCATTTTATCATGCTTTAGTTAGAAATCTAACTTGTTTTCCTAAGTGCAAAAGTTTCTGTTTTTCAGCAGATCAAATCAACTATCACCATAGATCATCCCAAAGGTCTCACTTGGCACTGTATTGAAATAAAAGCTATAAAACATGATTACTACAGTGGCTTAATCATGTGAACACACCAAAACATTAGGTATAAATGTTGGGTTTTCGCCCAACAAGCGCTTTTCTTTAATGCCTTTCTAGCTAGGCATGATGATGACAATGATGGTCACATAAAAGATAAGAATTGAAACATAACGAGAGCATCATGAAGCATATGGCTAGCACATTTAAGTCTATCCCACTTCCTATGCATAGGGATTTTCTGAGCAAACAACTTATGGGAACAAGAATCAACTTGCATAGGAAGGTAAAGCAAGCAAAACTTCAAGATTTTCAACATGTAGAGAGGAAACTTGATATTATTGAGACATGTAGTTTCACAGGAAACCACGGTCACCTATGGGACCAGGAGGTCCCTTGCTGGTTCGGAAGGGGGCGACGCGTTGCACAAAGAGCAGACCAACATGGGGCAGCGCAGCAGAGATCACGCGGGCAATTTACCGAGGTTCGGGCCATTGTGAGGCGTAAAACCCTACTCCTGGTTTGGGGGATTGATGGTGGTAAAGATGGTGGTGGTGCGCAGTACACTTGCCCGACAGGTGTTTCCTCAGGCAGCAGCGACGACACACATATGGGGGTGTGAGTTATCCAACCTTCTAACCCTTTCTGCGGTTGCCATGGGCCTCCTTTTATAGATCAAGGGGTAACCAGAGTGGCAAATTAGTAGTCATTATGCACTGATAAGATGGCAAACAGTGCTATCATACCTAACTTAGTGGGCTGAGAGGGCACATTAAATGCACCGCTTCACGTCACATCATTAGTCACCCGGCACGGCTTGCGGGGCTATCTTAACAGCTCCACGCCTGTTCTCTTGACACGTCGCAGGACAAGTGTCATTTGTGGGTTTCTTATGTACGAAACGGTTGGCATGTGGCGAATGGCTGCCACTTAATCACTCTGCGGCTTGACACCGCATTGATCGATGACCTGGGTCATGGTGGAGTGGTCGGTGAGGCGGTTCTGCCTTTGTGAGCCCCGACAGGCCTTGCTGGGGTGCTTTGGTTATCTGCTTCCGGGGGTGGCCTTGCCTGCCCGACAAGGGAGGCTTTTCTCTTGATGATATCTTGCTTCCTTGGCTTGATCATGGTCCCTCTGATCTGCATGTTGGTCCTTTGAATCTCTTGGGTCCTTGTACTCTGACTTGGGCTGGTGCTTCAATCTTGTTCCCATGCCTGTGCATAGTCTGGGCAACATGCCCAGGGTTTGTTGCACCGACACAAGCCCCCGGGC
>NC_053024.1:264401757-264571475 GCF_003073215.2 Triticum urartu
TGAATGAAGTCTGTGAAGGTTTGGAAGTCTACCTTGAATACTTACCTCAGTGATTGGGTGAGGATTGTGTGTCCTTAGCTCAAGGGGAATATGGTGAAGACATGGTCTTCTGAGTTAAATCTCAGCCTCCCTAACCAGACGTACAGTTATCACAGCAACTGGAACTGGTCCAACAAATCCCTTGTCTTCACCAAGCAACTGGTTCTATCATTTCCTTCTCTTTATTTACAGTTGGTCCTTGTGAAGTCATTGCCTGCTTGCATTATCTATTTGTCTTCACTGTGTAACTATTTGTTCTAATTGACTTTATACTATCTTCCATCCTGATCCATACTGCCTATCTGCTATTAGTCTTCGTGCTTTCACTTCATTGTATACTTGACTATGGCTTGCCTAGTGTAGTCAACCTTCCGTCGCATGTTAATAGGTTTATTTCTATCGTTTGTGTTCGAAACTTCCATGTTTTGAAGACTTTCATAAAAATCGCCTATTCACCCCCTCTAGTCGATCACTAGCACTTTCAATTGGTATCAGAGCAAGGTACTCCCTTGTTCTGTGTGATTCAGTTTAACCACCTGGAGTTTTAGCTATGTCGACTACAGGGATAATCAAAGTCTCCGCTACATGCCCCGTCTTTGATGGAACTGAATATCCCTACTGGAAGAATAAGATCCGCATGCATCTTGAAGCCATTGATGTCGACCTCTGATATGTCGTCAATAATGGCGTTCCCAAGACTGGTGAAGGTGTCACCCTTGCTGATGTCAGGAAGTTCATTTAACTGGATTCTACTACCAAGAACATCATTTGTGGTCATCTAACCAAAGGACAGTATGGCCATGTGAGTGCTCTGGAAACGTCGAAGCTAGTCTGGGACTGGCTCTCCAAGGTCAACTAAGGCGTCTCAACCCAGAGAGATCAAAGGATCAGTGTCCTTTGCAACCTCTTCAACCACTTCAAGAGAAACGACAATGAAAATGTTCAGCTCACGTTTGATCGCCTCACAGACATCACAAATGAGCTTCAAGCTCTCGGCGGTACTGAGATCACCAAGCATGGAATCTTGAAGACGCTCCTAAGATCACTTGACAGCTCGTTTGACACCCTAGCCCTGATGATTAAAGAATGCCCTGACTTCAAGACACTTGATCCGTCTGACATACTTGAAAGGCTCAACACACATGAGTTTCAGCTTTCTAAGAAAAGAGATATCTACGGTCCCAACTATGGCCGAACTCGCGCCTTGAAGGCAAAAGTTGTTTCCTCATCTGAAGAAGAATCTGACTGCAGTTCTGATGATCCTGAAGATATTGGAAAGGAGCTTGCTATGCTTGTGAAGAAGTTCCAGAAGTTCACTAAGAAGAAAGGCTTCAGAAAGTCTTCACGATCCAGCTCAAGGAATGACGAAGCTTCTACTCATGACTACAAGAAGAGAACATGTCACAAGTGCAAGAAACCTGGTCACTACATCTCTGAGTGTCCGCAGTGGGACAATGAGAACAACAAGAAGAAGAAGAGCAAGGAATATGATTCTGATGACAAGAAGAAGAAGAAATACTCAAAGTCTTCTTCCAACTCTTCCTCAAAGTCTTCATCACAAAAGAAGAGCTCATTTGGCAAGGCTCGTGCGATTGTTGGCAAGGAAATGGATTCAGAGGAGGAGTCTACTTCTGAGGAGGCGGAGGTGGAATCTGAGGAGGAGTCCGACTCTGGCATCGCAAGTCTGGCCACAGCCTACATTGCCAACTCCATCTTCAACACTGAAGACAATGGCTTCATCACCTACACTGATGACAAGGACGACTCTGCTCCCACCTATTGCTTCATGGCACGTGGTGCCAAGGTAAAATCACGCAATGCTCATTATCAAACATCCAGTGAAGATGACTCTGATTGGGATTCCAAACCAGTTACAAAACAGTTGCTAAAATTGCAACTGAACAACAAAAAGTTATGGAACATATTCAAAAACTGTTAGACAAAAGCGATGACCTGTTGGACGCGGAAATGACTCGATCTCAGTCCTTAATTGAAGACATAAAAAATATTCATGTTAAGTAGGAGGAAATTGAAAGTCATCATTAAACACTCTCAACAACTCATGAAAAGCTTTTCTATGATTATCTTCAAAGGAAGCAAGAACTTGAGAAGTTTAGAGCAATTCATGAAGATCTTCAAAAGGAAAACGAGTCACTTTGCGCTCAATAGATCAGCCGCTCAGGAAGGATTTGAACCACCATGTCTAAAATGCCTTGAGCGTGATAATGCTACTTCTATTGCTGAATGTTCTACTGCTGCTACTGTTGCAGTATCTTCAACTATTGATGTGGTAACTAACCCCTCTGTTGAGGATGCCACTGCTATTGCTGATGAAAATGCTAGGTTGAAGACATTGCTTGAAACAGGGATGTACAAAAGTCTCAAAGGGCATCAGACACTATGTGATGTCCTCAAAAGGAAGATTCTGAACCGAAACCCTAGGAAAGAGAGTGTTGGGTTCGAAAGGAAAATGAATGCTGATGGCTCTTACTGGAAGCCTGAGTAGTACCCCAAAACCACATGGGTTGCTGCAAAGGAACCTTCAGTGGATCCATCCACCCTATCTGGCTTCACTTGTGCTAACCCTATTATCATTGATAAATCCTTTGATGCAAACTATAAGCTGTTTAAGAATCAGAATGGTGAAGTGTTTGCCGGGTATATTGGTACTAACTGCAGGAATGTGCCACCTATGAAGAAAGTCTGGGTGCGCAAAAGGTGTCTAGAGAATCTTCCTGTGAATGTCGTCATGACACCACAAGGGAAGAAGAAAAACCCCAGACCACAGGTTTCATATGGTCCAAAGGCTTCATACAGACAGAGGACTCACCAGAGTCACACTAACGCAAATGTTTTGCAGGGAAACCATACTCAAGCCTATGAATATGAGCGTGTTTCATCAAACCGCCATGTTCATAAGACTAAGAACTACTCTGCTTATTCTTATGGGTATTATTCACCTCCTGCAGGACTATTTGCTAGGGCTCCAAAGCTGAAGTTCTCAGATGCTGCACATAGACTCATTGCTTTGAAGCCACCCCTGAAGATGTGGGTGGCTAAGAAAGCTTAACTCTCTTTAGCAGGGAAAGGTCTCCAGCCGAAAATCAAATGCGTATGAAGCTATTGCTGGGGAGCTAAAACAACTTGTGGGACACAAGATAAAATGCCCAAATGATCTTATTATGTATTTCATACCTAAGTTGCTTAACATGCATCCTATCGGTTCTAACCTGGGTCCGAGTTTTCATAATTCACTTTCTCGTCAAATGCTTATGCTTCACAATACTCTTTGTGAAGCCTATCCCCTAACTGTTCTGTAGCGTATGACACCAGCTACTTCAGAATGGATTATTGATAGTGGATGCACTAACCATATGACTGGTGATCAAAGTCTTCTCATGGACTCAACCTTACGTCCATCTGAGAAGAGTCACATCACATTTGCTGACACTAGTAAAAGCAAGGTATTGGGTCAAGGTAGAGATGCAATCTCAAAGGATCAGCACATGGATAAAGTGATGCTTGTTGAATCCCTTGGTTTCAACTTAATGTTTGTCTCAATGCTTTGCGATTTGAACATGATTGTTATATTTGGAAAATATTGTTTCCTTATTCTAATGGAATCTGACAAGTCTCTAGTCTTTGAAGGGTATCGGAAAGATGATTTGTACATGGTAGATTTCTCAGCAGGACCATAGCTTGCCGTATGTCTTCTCGCAAAAGCTTCAGAGTGCTGGCTCTGGCATCGGAGGCTAGGGCATGTTGGCATGAGGAACTTGCATACTCTCGCAAAGAAGAAGCACGTCATAGGCATCGAGGGTGTCAAGTTCAAGAAGGATCACATATGCGGTGCCTGCGAAGCTGGAAAGATGACGAGGGCCAAGCATCCCTCGAAGACAATCATGACAACAACTCAACCCTTCGAACTGCTACACATGGGCCTTTTCAGCCCTACTCACTACTCTACTCTCACTACTACTTCTTGTCTCTATGGCTTCATCATTGTCGATGATTATTCAAGATATACATGGGTGCATATAATTCTCTACAAGACTGAAGTGCGGGATGTCTTTAGACGCTTCGCCAATCAAGCACTGAACAACTATGGCATCAAGATCAAGCACATCAGAAGTAACAATGGCACAGAATTCAAGAACACCGGCCTCGACACTTATCTTCATACCTTGGGTATCACTCATGAGTTCTTAGCTCCATACACGTCGCAGCAGAATGGCATCATGGAACGCAAGAACAGAACACTCATTGAGATGGCAAGGACGATGCTTGATGAATACAAGACTCCAAGAAAGTTCTGGCCCAAATCCATTGATACTGCATGCCATGTCATCAACCGTGTTTATCTTGACAAGCTTCTGAAGAAGACTTCACATGAACTCCTTACTGGTAAGAAGCCAAATGTCAGTTACTTCAGAGTATTTGGTGCTAGGTGCTGGATCAAGGATCCACATCAAACTTCAAAATTTGCACCAAAAGCACATGAAGGTTTTATGCTTGGTTACGGAAAGGATCCACACTCCTATAGAGTCTTCAACCTCTTTCACTATAAAGTGGTTGAAACTGTGGATGTGTGGTTCGACGAGACTAACGGATCGCAAAGAGAGCACCTGCCAAATGTGCTAGATGAAATTCCACCTAGTGAATCCATCAAGCTTATGGGTACTGGAGAAATCATACCTTCAGAGGCATAGGCTGAAGAGGAACTTATCATTTCTGCACCAAATCAACCTGAAGACACTGCTCAGCCTGAAGCCAATGTTGAAGATGAAGACAATGATCAGCAAGAGCAAAGTCTTTGTCCATCTCATCCTCGTGTTGCAAATGAAGTACAGATTGAGAAGGTAATTGATAGCATCAATGCACCTGGTCCACTCACTCGTTCAAGAGGAACACAGCTAGCAAATTTCTATGGGCACTTTGCATTTGTCTCAATATCTGAACCCAAGAAAGTTGCTGAAGCCTTCATGGAACCTGAATGGATTCAAGCTATGCAAGAAGAGCTTCAACAGTTCGAGCTGAACAATGTGTGGGAACTGGTCAAGCGTCCTGATCCTCGTAAACACAATATCATAGGCACTAAATGGATATATCGCAACAAGCAAGATGAGCATGGTCAAGTTTTCAAAAACAAGGCTCTTATCGTTGCTCAAGGATACACTCAAGTTGAAGGGATTGACTTCGATGAAACATTTGCTCCTGTGGCTAGGCTTGAAGCCATTCACATACTGCTAGCCTACACAAATCATCATAACATCCTTCTGTATCAAATGTATGTGAAGAGTGCCTTTCTCAATGGCAAGATTGAAGGTGAAGTGTATGTTGCACAACCGCCTGGCTTTGAAGATCCAAAACATCCTGATATGATATACAAGCTCAATAAGGCATTGTATGTCCTCAAACAATCCCCTCACGCTTGGTATGACACACTCAAAGACTTCTTCAAGAGCAAAGGCTTCAAACCTGGTTCCCTGGATCCCACACTCTTCACGAAGACATATGATGGTGAACTGTTTGTGTGCCAAATATATGTGGATGATATTATCTTCGGCTGCACCAATCAAAAATACGGTGATGAGTTTGGACACATGATGCAAGAGCAATATCAAATGTCCATGATGGGCGAGCTGAAGTTCTTCCTTGGTCGTCAAATACGTCAGCAAAACAACGGTATCTTCATATCTCAAGAGAAATACCTCAAAGACTGCCTGAAGAAGTTTGGAATGCAAGACTGCAAAGGTTACACGACGCAAATGCCAACCAAAAGTCATCTGGGTCCTGATGCCAATGGTAAAGAGTTCGATCAAAAGGTATACCGCCCCATGATTGGTTCTTTACTTTATTTGTGTGCATCTAGGCCAGATATCATGCTTAGTGTTTGCATGTGTGCCCGATTCCAAGCGGCACCAAAGGAATCGCATCACTTGGCTGTGAAGCGAATTCTTTGATATTTGGCTTACACCCCAACACTAGGATTATGGTATCCAAAGGGCTCAGAGTTTGATCTAGTTGGATTCTCGGATGCTGATTATATTGGTGACAAGGTGGATCGCAAGTCTACATCAAGCACATGTCACTTTCTGGGACGATCACTTGTCTGTTGGTCTTCAAAGAAGCAGAACTATGTATCTCTCTCCATTGCTGAATCTGAATACATTGCTGCTGGATCTTGCTGCGCCCAGCTTCTATGGATGAAGTAAACACTCAAAGACTATGGCATCCATCTGAAGGAAGTACCACTCTACTGCGACAATGAAAGCGCCATCAATATTGCCAACAACCTAGTTCAACACTCGAAGACAAAGCACATTCAGATCCGTCATCACTTTCTCAGAGATCATGTCATGAAGGAAGATATTGATATCATTCACGTCAACACTGAAGAGCAACTGGCAGATATCTTCACAAAGCCCTTGGATGAGAAAAGGTTTTGCAAGTTATGGTGTGAGCTAAATAACTTGGAATCCTCAAATGTCCTGTGATCAGGCACACATCCTAACACTTACGCATGTTGATGACTTAGATGTGCAACACATGAAGTAACGTATATCTTCAATTAATGAAGACTTACACTCTATGTGTGAATACATTGATGCGGAATTTGACTTCGGAGCGCCACGATAATTGTGCGCCGTGTCTGGGTCTAATACTTCCTATACGGTGGGTAACGCCACCACCAAACTTTTGTTTGGAGTGTTTTCTATTGGCGTTACATTTGCAAAGTCTTCGCATTTGGTTTGTCTTCTATATTGACATGACTTCATGTTTATTTTCACTGTATCGATTTGAACTTATTCGAATATATTCATATATTTGTGTTATGTCCTCTACAACATTCACTTATAGCTATGTCTTCTCGTTTGAATCTTTTGAACTATGTGAATGTGATCGGACCCTAACCTTTCTATGCTCCCGACTCAAATCTATCTATCCAAATCATATGCATTCTAGTGAAACTGTCGAATGTCTTCTCTGCGTCCTTGTCAGCAGAAGATACAGAGACAAACATTAAATCTGTTTTAAATGCTCAATCTTTTTTGCTTGAAACCCAGTGAAGCGGGAACGACCACCCGACCATCCAGGTGTGTGTGGGAACATGGAACAACCTCCAATTTGTTGCATGTTCGCCACGTGTCCTTCAGATGTGAACCGCCAGGGGCACCTGCGTAATAACATTGCGCCATCCCTGTGCTTATAAATACACGCCACACCCCAGTCATTATCTCTTCTTCCACTTCTCCTTCCCGAACAAACCCTAGCGGCACCACTAGCTTTTGACGACGCCAACGACGAAGCGCTTAGCTGCCGTGACCTCACCGACGCCGTCCTCACACCGGCTGCGGACATCGACTTCTCCGCCATCAATGTAGGTGCCCTCCGTCGCCGAGTTAGGGCACAGAAGATTGAACTCCTCGGCCTCATCTTCTACTCCGTCTATCAGTTCCTCATGTGGTAAATAAAACCTCTTTTTAGAGTCCTTTTGATCCGATAGATTCATCCTTTTCAACCACAAGTGGTTTATGTCCCTACAAATCTGGATCTATCCTGTTCTGCATCTCATAACATGCCTAGTATATTCACTTATGCTTCACAAAGTAGTTAGATTCCTCACTTGTACTTATTCTTGGATTCGTACAAATCTGGAACCAACTCTCTACATATGAGTGAATGTATTCGCACTATGAGGTCAATATCTTCTAAACTGATTTATCTTCAAAATCTTCTGAGAATGCATATGACCTCTTCCCCTTCCCTCGCATCTCTAATGCTGTCACAGGTACATGTCTGTGGGAGAATCCCTTGGTTCTCATAGTTTGCATTCATTTGCAGAGTTCTTACAGCATCACATCAGTTCTCAAGAAGCTAGTTCCTATATGACCAGCAGACGGAAGCCTTTGACAGTTTTGAAGCCATTCAGTCTAAACTACATGGTTGCAGATAAGTCAGCAAGGAAGGGAGGCAGGATGCATCGTGGGGATACATCAAAGGATTTTCCTGAAGATCTCTATGAACTGTACAAGACTGATCCCGAAGAGGATTACAATCAGCGCAAAACATGAATCCAATGGATTCGAAGATATTAGGAAGAGCAATGGTTCAAATACAAGTTCATGACCAAGGAGTATGCTGAGAAGAATGCCCTCAAATGTCCTTGGTGTGATATTCTCTTTCGAAATCTTCAACCCAAGAACAGAACTGAAGCTATTGCTCAGGGTTTCTACCCGTGTATGGTTCATGGACCACAGCCAGCAAATGTCGATCCATCATCACTGCTATGGTGGGACGACAATCTATTCAACCGCAACCTTCAGTTTGCCAAAGGATCTGCCAAAGAGAACAAGAAATCGCTTGGATTAGACTTCTACCCCGGTCCATCTGCTCCTCGTGTCGACGGCACATGTGATGCTGAACCTAATATTGTTGGGCCCTTCTACAACCTTGAAGGTCTCATCACTCACATTATGGTTCAAGGGGCAGCCGTGGATCACTTTACAGATGACGCTGATTCTGATGAAGCGCCTGCACCACCGAAGCCTGCGAAGCAGAAGAAACCCAAGGCTTCGAAGCCATCCACTGCACCAAGTGTTTTGTGAGCGAAGCCTCTGGCCACCGCTCCTCCTGCACCAAGTGTGAATTCTAAAGATCTCTCTCGCATCTCCAAGTCTGAGAAGAGGAAGAAGCCCATGCAAACTACTGATCAAGCACTGACCCCAGCTGCCGTTCTAAGGAACGAGAATGAAGCCATTGATCTGTCAAGTGACGACGATCTTGGCGATGATGCTCTTGAGCTGCTGAATAAGCGCAAAGAAGAGGCAGAGATCTTCAATGATCTACCCCTGTTTGATGTGGACATCTTTAACAACTTCATTGACGAATGGTTTGAAAACCCCAGCATCAACCTCGACGACCTTGAGCTTCCAATTGGCATCAGTGTCTCATTCCATAGTGCCATTGCTTCTGAGCTAGCTCTGGCTCAGAAGATTGTCAAATTGAAGAACAAAATTGATTATGAGAAGGCTCAGTTCAAGAAGAATGTGGCTGAGAAAAGTACTTTGCTGAGAGAGAATGAAGTACTTTGCTGAGAAAAGTTTTCAAGCCCATAATGAAGCTAAGAAGCGCAGGGCACTTGGGCGCCCTGGCATCGACCCCAGAATGGCTGCCAAGAAGAAGAAGAAGAAGCCTATTGTGGCAGAAGAACCCCGCATTGTCTTCCCTGCCAGTATGACAGGCTCGAAGCCTAAGGTCCCCACAGAGGCTTCAGAGCTCAAGAACAAGGGTAGTCGAAGCCGAAGCCAGAAAACGCAAAACCAAGAACACCACTGATGAGGCTCCACCAACCAAGAAGAGAAAAACCAAGAAGAAAGATCGAGCTACTCCCACAGAGCCTCTTGTCATCGAGCCAATCTCAGTGGCTCGTCCTGCGTCAGAACACCGTGAGCGTCAGTTGATAGTTCATGAGCCTGCTACCACAGAAGCTCCTGAAGCTGAAGAAGATCTAGCTATTGACCCCACCGCAGCTGAAGACATTGGTCCCCAAGACAATGTTGAAGATGATGAAGTCCTTCCTCAGATCGAACACAACATAGTATCATCGCCTGTTCTGACGAACAACGAACTCATCAGCACTGGTGGTCCTTTGACGCCAATTTCTCAGGATGATTCATGGGCTGATCACCCTCAAGACTTCCCCCATCAAGAATCACCAAGTACTCCCCACCTCAAGCCACCACTCCGGTGCTTGAAGATGATGACTTTGTGGCCCAGCTGACTCCCTCTCCAAAGGCGTCGCCAGCGTTTCGCAGGCTTCGCAAAGGTCATAGGCCACAAGTCACTCTTTCGAGTGTTCCGGGAGGAGAAGAGCACCACCACTCAGTATCGCGTCAAGTGTTTCCTGAAGCCACTCCAACTGCGAACATCTCAGAGTCTGAAGCCAAAGCTGCTGAAGACATTCCGGCTGCATCAGCCGATGAACAAGAAGAACCAAGTCCAGAAGAAGAACGTGTTGCTACACCCCCGTCCAACCAAGAAGTTGTTCTCGAGGAGAATGTGTCCGACCCTCCAGCTGCTCAAGTGGAGGTTGAAAATACTAAGGCGGCCACAAACACGAATACTTAAGCCAATGACGTAGTCATGGACGAAGCTAATGTGGCGCCTGAAGTGCATGTGAACCCCGAAGCCAGTGTGCAGCTCGAAGACAATGCCTCTGCTCCCGTACCACCTCCCAGGCCACACACCCTTGAGCAAGCATTCTATCAAGGCCAACTTACCACCGTCCGCTGGCCCATTCTGGTTCCTCCACCTGATGTCGGTCCGCAATTTGACTATCATGTGGAGCACAGGCCTCAGGTCCAGAAGCCAAAGCCAAGGCTGCCATGGTTTCCAGGTACTGCAACTTCACCAGGATCGTTTAATCTGAATGGCTTCAAGGAACACAACACATTCTTTGACAGTGCCAAGAACCCCTACACAAGGCCAAGAATCTCATCAGATCAATTCTGGAGTTATCAGCAGCGCAGTTACTATTCCTACATCTTATACAATCAGGCGCGCATTTTCCCTCATATGCATCTAGACTGCGAAGCCATGGCTAGTCTGCCCTGCCTAGAAGAAGCCCTTGACTGCTTTACAGATGCTTGCCTCCTACAGTTTGTGACTGCCAAAGAACATTGGAATGAAGAGCTTCTGCTATAATTTTATGCTACCTTCCACTTTCACGGCTACAACAGGGATCCGAAGACTTGGATCCTTAGTGGATGACAGGCGATGTACACCATGAAGCTAAATCCCAAGACATCATTGAGCTTACTGCCCTGCCCACTCCTGGCAAACATTATGAATCAGGTTGTCAGCTGCACCAAAATGCTTTGGAGAGCATCGTCCAGAAGCCAGAGCCAAACATGAGCCAAATACTGAGCATGATGAAGTCACTGCCACAAGACGCTGACTATCCTAAGGAGTGCTTTGATGAAGACCTAGAGTATGCCCCGCACTATTTATCATATTATCAGGCGAACTCTCTGGCCGGTCAAAGGACATTCTCCTACAGTGAAGCTTGAAGGAGCAATGAAGACATTGGTTTTCTATATCTTCAATGGCATCAGCTTCAATGCTCAAGATTTCTTCATCAGACAATTGGCTGCATCTGGCTTCGGTATCTTTGGTCTGAAGTTCTATGCTCCATGCGTAATGCGCCTCATCAAGCTTCACTCTGCTATCAAATATCAGCCGTCTGCACACAATCATCTTATATTCTTGGCAGAGGTTGATCTGTTTGTTGAAGCCATTTACCCAGAGCTGGCAAAGGAGCCAATTTATCTCCACAATGTTGATCGTCAAAGCTTCGCCCAGCCCATTGAAGGAGTTCAGGCCGTTACTCGTGTTTATCCGTTGCCTGTCAATACACGTGCTCCTCGTACCCAAACTGAAGCCACTGAAAGCTCAATTGCCCAAATGCCTTGTAAGCGATCTCGTGTTCTTAATGACCGAGAGCTTCTTGTTGCCCTGCATCAGAAACATGATAAGCATCATGACTGGCTCAAGCGTCAAATGCAAAGCCTCTTGGTGGATGTCAATCGCGTTCGCAACCTTGCCACCAAGAATGCCTTTGTCACTCATGAGACCTGTCGGAGGTCATGGAAGAGCTTGACATTGCCCAGTGTTGAAGCTGATCTTCAAGACGATGGCTTCACATAGAGATTCAAGTTTGACTCAACTCCAACAAGGAATGCTCACTTGCGTCAGACTCCCTCACTCGAAGACTCTGACTATTCTTCCTCAGCTGCAACAGTTAATGCCAGAGTCATTGATGACCAAGATGATGCTACTTCATCACCTCCAGCTCCGGCGTGTCTCGACACTACACCAAGTTCTTCTGCACCACCGAACCTCAACGACAACCCTACTGCTTCGCCTACTCCTCATGGGAAGGAGTAGAAGCTCTATGTCTTCAAACCTTTTTGGTCATTACTGACAAAAGGGGGAGAAGCATATGAGTCAATAGTCTTCAAGTGGGTCCATATGGGTGGTTGCTATACTTTTTGCTACATTTGCCAAGTGCTTACAACTCTCGCTTTTGATACATTTGGTTCTTTGAGTTGTAACACTTAAACTTGATGGTCGTCTTCTACCTTTTCGGTCAACTATGTGATGCGATGATAAATTCCACATGTGCGACGATAAATTCCGCACGAAGTCATTTTGTAGACGTCCATGTTTCATTATGCGTGTCATTATCTTTGCTATATTCTTTCATGCATGATGAATTGTCTTCATAAGTAGAAGAGGATCTCCGCAAGTACAACCTGCCATTTGCATTTGCATTCAAAAGAAAAATACTTATATGCACATCTTCAGGGGGGAGCCTTTTTGCTACTTACGAAGACAATACCTCAATCCTTTACAATTTCACATACCTTTATCCCCGTCGAAAACTTCAATCAGTTTGTCATCAATCACCAAAAAGGGGGAGATTGTAAGTGCATCTAGTGCCATCCCTAGTTGGTTTTGGAGTATCGACGACAAACCTGGTTGAGGGACTAATGTGTTTATGAGAATTGCAGGGTAACACAGGTAGTAGTCCCTCATTGATTTGGTTTACCTACTGGAGATGACCCCTAAAAATGTGTGAAGACATTGAAGACAATGGTGGTCTATGAAGAGTTTCAAATTGAAGACTATGACATGAGAAGACATCGCATGTAGACTTTGGAGTGCGAAGGCATAGTTGTTTCGTAGTTTCATCTTCTTCTTTGTTGAGTCATAGGAACCACCATACTGTTAAGTGGGGTCCAAGTGAATGTAGTCAGAATGACTAAAGTGATGCTCAACCAAATCCTAAGTCTTCGAGCGAAGACAATGAGAGCAAATCTTATGTAGAGCTGGATGAGTCAGCTTTACTTGTAGCCCAAATCAAGCTTCTGCGTGTGTTTGAAATCTGACCGTTGGAACACGTGTCGGTTCCTTAGTGACCCAGGGTCATTTCGGACAAATCAGGTCGAGTTGCCTAGTGGCTATAAATAGCCCACCCCCTACACCATAAATTGGTGGCTGCTCAGAGTTAGTGCACAGCTTTTGTCGTTTGAGAGCAACCCACCTCGAAGCCTTTGAGAGAGAAATGCTTGCGAGAACAAAGCCCTAAACACCCAAAGCCAAAGAGTGTTAGGCATCACTGAAGTCTTCCTGTCTGTGTGATCTGAAGACTTGTTACACTTGAGGACTGTGAATCCTCCACCTGGTTAGGCGTTGCGTTCTGAGCATCCAAGAGTCAATGTGGATCGCCGGTGAACGAAGTCTATGAAGGTTTGGAAGTCCACCTTGAAGACTTACCTGAGTGGTTGGGCGAGGACTGTGTGTCCTTAGCTAAAGGGGAATAAGGTGAAGACACGGTCTTCTGAGTTAAATCTCAGCCTCCCTAACCAGACGTACAGTTGTCACAGCAACTGGAACTGGTCCAGCAAATCCCTTGTCTTCACCAAGCAACTGGTTCTATCCTTTCCTTCTCTTTATTTAAAGTTGGTCCTTGTGATGTCATTGTCTGCTTGCATTATCTGTTTGTCTTCACTGTGTAACTGTTTGTTCTGATTGGCTTCATACTATCTTCCATCCTGATCCATACTGCCTAGCTGCTATTAGTCTTCGTGCTTTCACTTCATTGTATACTTGACTATGGCTTGCCTAATGTATTCTACCTTCCGCTGCATGTTAATAGGTTCATTTCTATCGTTTGTCTTCGAAACTTCCATGTTTTGAAGACTTTCATAAAAATTGCCTATTCACCCCCCTCTAGTCGATCACTAGCACTTTCAAGGATAATGAAGATAAGATGCAGATTGATGCTACATAATCAATTACCAATCCCTGGAAGTACAAGCATTACAGGACTAAATGTTCTGGCAAGAGCAATGGGCTACACATCTGCACTCCCATTGTCTATGTATTCAACTTTTTGGTAAGATTAAATATAGATCTGATATTTTTTTAGTAAATGGTGGGCGAGGGAGATAAGATGCAGAATGCTACACAACGAACCAATCCCTCTTCCCATAATATAAGAGTGTTTTGAACATTGACGTTCTTATATTATGGTACGGAGGGAGTAGTTGTTAATGTAAGTACAGTGATAAACGACGTTCAATCCTTACAAGAGGACTGCAGAGCTAAACCTCTTCAAAAGCATTGGGTTGGCTCTAAATTTATGTAAGAGTCCATACAGATCTTATAATGTCCACCAAATGGATGATAACGAGGCTAACATGTGCAGTGATGCTACATAATCAACCAGATGTGAAAGTAAGTATGGTCATACAGGGTAGGAGGTACTCACAAGGGCAATGCAGTGTGCAGTATAGTTGCGAGTATTTGTGGTCCCTTGAGAATGAATGTTCTTCTGCTAACATTTTTCATACAAGTGAGACGTTATGGAAAATCCAGAAATGTAGTTCAAATTGTGATGTGACATCATAGACATTACCTTACGCCGCAGACGACACCAATGTGTAACAAGATTATTCCAGTCACTCTCTGATAAATGTAGCACCAGAGACTTTACAAAAATTTCATTTTGAGGCTTGCCATCAAAGTGCGCTTGCCTCAGGTAGGAACGATACTTCATCAACGAGTTCTTCAAAAGCACAACCAACCCTTGCTCGTCTTGAAAATCCAGTTTGGTCCTCGCCTATATAAAAGAATGAAATCTTGTGTCTTTTATCAGCAGAAAGATATGCAATAATTACCATGAATAACATTAGTAGATTACTTACGCGTAAGTTGCGGAGGAAGACTAGAAATTATTCTATCTCTATGGTATAATCTTTCCATGAAGAAAAGATGCGCACAAAGTTCCTCACAACAATATAAGCTTCGTCTTCTAAACTGGGAAGAAATGGAACATGGGTCCTATTTGCTGCAATTCGGGCTCTCTCTGGTTCAAAAAGGGATTTGGCAACTAGATTTGGTGTACTCTTTGCAGGAATGGGGGTTTTGCGTCATAGAGCTGGTGCTATGTCAACTGGCATCATCATACTGTTTGCTGCAATTGGGGTCTGCTGAGTTGGGGCATCAGAGATGACCAGTGTAGTAGGGCTAGAGTCTGCTAGAGTTGGGGTCATGTTTTATGGGTCAGGTGATATTGCAACTACACCTAATGGGCTATTTGATTTATCAGGTGTCACTACCATTTCCAAATACTTTGCTCGTGCTCCTCCGCGATTAGAAATCGCCCTCTTCCTTTTGAATGTCTGATAGACAAGAACAACATTTGAATGGATAAATATGGTATGATGACATATGGAATATGTACTGAAAATGGATAGGCAGGGCGTATTCACATACACGGTGTGTAAACTAAGCTAATGGCTGTGCAACAAAGTAGAAGCAATGTAAAGCATCAGTTGCAAGATGTGTGCGACCAATATAACCTTGGAAAGTTAGAGCAATCCCATTGATGGGTGAATAAGATAGGGCATCTGCCTCTGACTCTTGCAGTAGGGAGCTACATTGACTTAGGTCTCCCTCTAGCTCAGAATCACTGTTAGGTTCATATTTTGAGCATGAATCTGTAGGTGGAGAGTGTTTGCATTGCATTGCATCCAGACTTGATTTCAGTCCCTTAATGCCAAGTTTGACAGCCATGGCATTGTTCTGCTTTATTCTTTTCGTGCGTGCAAGCTCATAATCATTATGATGGTGGTTAGAATCTGAGATTCATGAAAACATAAAAAAGTAGTCAGATTATCTATGGAATACATTGCGGATTCAACTCGAAGAGTGTCTCCCTATAAACCCCTGCATATGCAAAGTTCACCCCCAACCATGCTGACCAGACCACACACAGAAATACAAACCTCTTATGTCTACATAACACGCAGACACACATTTCAAAACTGAAGTAGGAACATTAGAATCATATCAAATTCGTATTTGAACAAATAAACTAAGGAATTATGATTGGCATAATGTTTAGCTTCAAGGGTGGAGTGTTGGTAGTGCGACACAAAGCAAGTAGGCAGATTGTGTTCCATGTAAAAGATCATAGTATATGTAAAAGGTGGAAATGACAATTTCTTCCTATACAATGCAGTGTTCATTGCCCACACATGATGGAAGTGATCACACAGAGAAATACTATTCACTCATGTCTGCGGTTCCACTATTTTGAAACAGGGTGGTCCAGCCTAAAAGAATATTGACAACAAATATGACAAGGCAAGCATAGATGTAGTGAAGCAATCATTCACTTGTGAGCTTACTAGAACAATTATGCATAATTTTAACTACAGTAAGAGACCGTCCAAAATCTGAATCAAGAAGTTGGTCTCGCACTTATTGTTTGCAACTAATCGACGTGAATATAGTATAGCATATCGAATGAGTAAGAAAGACAAGTAAAATTGTCAACAAACTTGGCCTGCAGTAGTAATCTGGGTCAATGTCACTACGACCAACAATCCCAAATGACTAGTGTTTGTTCCTAGGGCTAGAATTTTGAAACCATGTGAACTTTACAGGTACTAAAGATTACTGAAATACATCTGAACAATTAAGTGTAGGTAGCACACAACACACAACAAACCCTAATTATAGTCCTGCCTAATGAGTAATGAATCAATTAGAAAATGGGTGATGAGGAGTGGCGGCTGAGTGTTGAGGACGTATCTCAGGATAAATCGGGTTGGCTTAGTGGCTGCTTCATGCCTGAGCTTTGGACGGACTGGGAAGGTAGGCACGGCGGCGCGCCCGGGCAGCGGTGACGCTATTGGGTGAGCGGCTCCTGACCTCCTATTAGTCCAGCGTCTCCTCCTAGAGTCAGGCCGTCCGGGGACGGCAAGTTACTGGCAAGGCAGGCGGCTGGGTGCGAGTAGAGATCGGAAGTGCAACTGAACATAGGGGAATCGGGGCCTGGCCGACCCAAAATCCCATGGTGGGTCGCGGCCTACCGTGGGCACCCTCTATAGATACACACCCGAGCGGCAAACATGGATTTTTCAAACTAAATTAGGATTCGTATTTGAACAACTAAGCTTGTTTAGCTTGATGGGTGGGGCAATGCTATTATGACATGAAGCACGTATGCTGATCATATAGTGATCATAAAAGGGGGAAACCCTAAGCATTTTTTGAGCAAAAGAGGGTTTCCCCTACGATTTCTATTAAAGAAACCACCACTAAGACAACATGATCAATTAAACCCTAAGCATGATCAATTAAACCCTATTATGACTGTGCCATGGCAGATTTAAAGTTGCAAATCAGAGAAATGCTATTTAGCATCCATTATTTGCTTCGAACGAAGAACTAAGTTCTAAGAGCTGAAAAGAAAGTATAGTAACCAAGTTACGATCTGTTTTCTGGTTGAGATCAAATAGTTGAGGAGATATGAAGTACCACCTCTCTTGCGGCGCCGTGTAGGCATCGGGCGTGCGATGGCTGTTGGTGGCGTTGAAGCAGATATGCGATGGTAGATGGGTTCATCGGGGGATAGGTCCCATTGCGGTGGAAGAGAAGGTCATGTGAGCGGCCCCGGCAAAGAGGACGACGGCACCGATGAAGCAAGAGGACGCGATGCAAGGCTCTTGGCCCATCGTCGTGGATGAGAAACGTCCATCTCTAGCAGTGGATGACGCGGTCCTGGTAGGCGCTCCGGCATGGTGGAGGACAGTGATGATGGATTCTGTGGAGGACGGTGGCGATGGATGGGGTGGAGGACGGTGGCGATGGATGGGGTGGCAGACGGAGGAGGCTGGTGTGGGGATGGTGTTCTAGCGTGGATGATGTATGAATGGGAAAATGGAGGGAGAGGTACGGGGAACCATGTTTTCGGGACGCGCCTGTCTGAAATATGGGAAAGTTACGAACTTAGCCCCGGTTTAAAATTTTGACGTCTCATTGGTTGGGGGTAGGACGGTAATCTCGCATCTCCCAAATATTTGCCTGTAGCGATTTCGGGAGTGGAGAGGGTGTTTTCCCGCCCATGGTTGGCGCCCATGGTGTATGAACGGGGCTGACAAGTAGGGCGGTTGTGTCACGTCTGAGGGAAGTTACAAATCTGCCCCTATTTAAAATATTTGCCGACATAGATTTCGGACGAGGAGAGTTTGTTTTGCCGCCCACCATGTATGAATGGGGAAATGGAGGGAGAGACACATGTCTTTTGGACGAGCTTGAATCAAATGTGTTTTGCCACCCACATTTGGCGCCCACTGTGTCGGGATGGGCTTAGAGGCGGTCGTATCACGTCTAATTGAAGTTACTAACCCACCCCTATTGAGAGCAGTGGAAATCAGGCCGATGGATTGTCCATGTAAGGGGTAGACAGTAATTTCCATCTCCCAAACACTTGGCTTCGGGCAGCCGACGTGGGAGTGGACATTTTGCCGCTTCTTTCAAATTTTGGGACAATAAGCATCCACATTTACCCTGGCAACTAAATTCGAATCCACTTTGTATTCCTATATGAATCTTTATAAATCATTCTATGTGTTTTTATATATCTTCAAAAGCATGATAAATATATATTCCACTGTCATATATGAATATGATTTACAAATGCCAATACTCGAATTCAGAAGCTAGAATCCAGTTTAAGGTGAATTCGAATATTTGAAACCACTTTATGTTCAACTCGAGTGTCACACGCAGCATAATGTGTGCTCCCATTTAGATATGTACACAAGCGATGTATCAAGATTCAAATACCGAGTCTAACAGACATATAAACACTTGTAGAGTATATGGACCGATAATATCAACTAATATACATAAGCCAGGCTGCTATACTTTTTTTGCTAGAAGAGCATCCTTTTTTAGCGAGCTAGTACAACATCTTGGCCCTTTCCGATGTGTGCCACTTAAGGTCCATCTATACTACTATTATTGTTGAATGCACATTCAACTCGATTGGCATATTTTTAGGTCTAGCACAACAATGAAAATGAAATGTCTCAGAGTCTTATATATTAATACAAACTTGTGCTAAAACAAATTACAGACCAGAAAACAAAAAACAATTAGTACATGATCTTTAAAACAAATCGTTTGATCGATTACATGAACAAACAACACAAAGGTTATTCCACGATGGAAAGAACATTTCACCTATGATTTACCAAGTGGGAATTTAATTTCCTTTTTTCCTTCAGGACCTTAACAATGCGGTCAGTCTCAGCTTGCTTCGTTTTGAAATCCACCAAATATTTAATGGTTGTCTTGAGTATTGCTTGTGATTGTGTTGTTTGCTTCCTCAACATGTCAACTTCATCTCTAAGTGCAGTAGCAGAATCTGTTTCTACCAATAGTTTAGCCTCTAGAGCATTAGCAGTTGGCAATTCATGATGCATGATTGGGTCGGTGCCACTACTGTGGGATGATACAACGTCCATGGGGACCTCCCTCTTTGATCTTGGGCTAACCTGTTTTGCCATTGAAGTTCCGATTGGATTCTGAAAAGTTGAAGTTAGCAAAACATCTCAACTGGGAGTTATAACAGCAAACCAGTTAAACAAACAAGGAATTAAAGAGTTTAAATTGGATGCTGAAAAGAAGTTATTAACATCATTGTAACCAGTTGCAGCAGCAAAGCAGATAAGCAAACAAGTTTTGCAAAAGGTACCTGTTGTGACATTGGAGTTTCTCTTGGATCCTGGAAAGTTGAGTAGCCAGTAACGTGATTAGAGCAACCGGTTGCAGCAGCAAAGCAATTAAACAAACAAGTTTTGCAAAAGGAACCTGTTGTGGCATTGGAGTTTCTCTTGGATCCTGAAAAGTTGAGTAGTCAGTAACTTGATTAGAGCAACAAGTTACAACAGCATACCTGTTACACAAATATATTTTTGAAAATGTACCTATTGTGCAATTGGACTTCCAATTGGATCCTGAAAACTTGAAGTTGGTAAGATGATTACAGCAACAAGTTACAACAGCAAACCAGGTAAACAAGGAAGTTTCTGAAAATATACCAGTTGTGCCAATGGAGTTTTAGTTGGATCCTACAAACTTGAATTTTAGCAATCATAAATAAAGTGTTGCAAGAGCCATAAGAAACTAACATCAAACTAGTAAAACTAACAAGTTTTGGCAACATATTTCATTACACATGAACTAGTAAAAGTCACAAGTTCTTGGCAACGTATTAAAGTAACAAGTCGGTACCGTTTACCAGCAACACAGACATCTATAAATTTCTTTGATGTAAGAAAAATGATTCTAACACATATATATAAGTTAAAAAGATGGTGTCCCTCATATAAACCTGACAGTTGTCTATCTATGAACATGCAACCATTACTAGTGCTACAAGTGATAACAGCAAACCATTTAAACAAACAGGGTATCAGAACGTAAATTGCACGTGAATTCTGCTGCACCCTAGAAGTACATATGACCAGCTATCTACGTGCTTAAGTAGCTATTTAAGTTCAGGCAAACAGGTAATTCTTAACAGTAAGTATCAAACACATAGATAGGCGTAGTCTATAATAGGATTAACAGGCTATGGCATTATGTAATCAGTAGCAAACTAAATTAAGCCAAGCAACGTAATTGAACAATTTTGCAATAAGTGGCTAACTAAAATTCCGAGAAGTGGGTAACTTAACTTATGCTAGCTCTTTGTACAGGCACACTACAACTTCTTTTTCTCTTACAAGGTTCTACGAAGGAGTCCATGGCATCAATTGCTTGGATACGCAGTCCCAATACTTCTTTCTTCCCATACTACATTGGTAAGTCGAATGGTTAATCTGCTAAGATGGTGCATCCTTGATATTTTATATTTGGACGGGTTGTTAGACTAGTTGTAGCCACACACATCACACTAGCTTTTACCGTATATTTCATGCGATTACATTTGGCATATCGAGATCTAAGCAATCTACAATAGGATGAAAATAATGGCATCCTTCACATTATTGGCGAACTCAGTTCATAGAAACAAGCAATTCAACTATTCTATGGGGAAATCAAAAGCACCACTGGACTCACTACCCCAATCATACACGCAAAAAGGGGTGACACCACTATAGGGACTGGTATGGGCGGCCACCTTGGGTGGCTGGAAAGTGTGCACCTAGTTTGAGTCGTACAGGTTGGCCCAGGCTTATTTTGTTTGCCCCAACGCACGAGCAGGCAATGTAAAAAATGATGAAAAACATTTCAACTTGGATGGGCTAATAACGTAAGTGCAAGGGAGGCCCTATAGCCGGCTCGTGGCCCAAACGAGCGCCTCCCATATCGATCGACAGCAGGAAAAATCCCAATTTGTTCGCTCCAGCCTCCAGTCTAGTTCGCGCCTAACCTAGCTGTCGCTGGATAGACCGACACAACACTTCCTCCCACCCTCGTTGGAGGGCGGTCACCGGGCTTCAAGCGAATGGAAGGAGAAGAAGATGGAGATGCAACCCAGGGTGTAGCCTGCGTGGGAGGCAGCGGCGGCAGCATGGGCATGGCAACGAGCTTGTGCAAATGGACAGTCGCAGCTTGCGCAACGGGTAGATACATCACATCCCTGATTATATCTAATTCAACTATTCAATTTTTGGCCAATAGATAAACCTGACGGTGTTGTAAAATTGCTTGTATGTAGGGAATCTATGAGAAAATGAAACCAATTTCTTCTTATTTTATTACTCCCACAATCATTACTAAACTGATTGAACCTGATGTATCTAATCAAGTTTCCCGTGCAAACATACAAGCTCAAGTTGTTCTTGCGTCTGAAGTGTCTAATGAATAGACTGCTAATGAAGGATTTGATGCAAACATTTTACATGCTCCTGGTGATGAACATATAGTGTCTAATGTGGTATCTAATGAAAGCATTTTGCAAGCTCCCATTGAAGGATTTAGTGTCTAATGATGATCAGCTATGTTGAGAGAGACATAGAAATTTGCAGGCATTGATGACAAGAAAATTGGTGGGGAACGCAGTAATTTAAAAAAAATCATACACACATGCAAGATCATGGTGATGCATAGCAACGAGAGGGGAGAGTGTTGTCTACGTACCCACATAGATCGTAAGTGGAAGCGTTTATCAACGCGGTTGATGTAGTCGTACACCTCCACGATCCGTCCCAATCAAGTACCGAATGTACGACACCTCTGCGTTCAGCACACGTTCAGCTCGATGACGTCCTTTCCTTCTCGATCCAACAAGAGGGGCGAAGTAGTAGATGAGTTCCGGCAGCACGACGGCGTGGAGACGGTGTTGGTGAAGAACAATCTTCGCAGGGCTTCGCCTAAGCGCTACGAAAACTATGATGGAGGATAAACTAGAGGGGACAGGGTTGCCGGGACACGGATTGGTGTTTCTTGATGTGTCTTGGGTGCTAGCCCTACCCCTCTATTTTTATGTTGAGCCTTGGGGTTGAAACTTGGAGTAAAAGCCTCCACAAAGTCCGTTTCACCCGAAAGGCAAGAGTCCTTCTTGGACTCCAGGGCCAGACGCCAGGGTTCCCGGCGTCTGGACCCAGACGCTAGGGACCCTGGCGTCTGGCCCTTGGACTCCGCAAAACTTCCTTTTGCGCTTTCCAAAAACCTTGTGGGCTTTCCCCTTTGGCCCAAATAAAGTGTTCTCGTACCCAAACATTTCAGGAAACATCCGGAACCCCTTATGGTGAATTCCGGAACCCTTCCGGAGACCAAGCACTATTATCCCATATACCAAACTTTATCTCCGGACCATTTCGGAGTTCCTCGTCATGTCCGTGATCTTATCTGGAACTCCGAACAACATTTGGTTACCAACGTATATAACTCATAAATACTATATCTTCAATGAACGTTAAGCGTGCGGACCCTATGGGTTCGAGAACTATGTAGACATGACCGAGACACTTCTCTGGTCAATATCCAATAGCGGAACCTGGATGCCCATATTGGCTCCTACATATTCTACGAAGATTTTTATCGGTTGAACCGCATAACAACATACGTTGTTCCCTTTGTCATCAGTATGTTACTTGCGCGAGATTCGATTGTTGGTATCTCAGTACCTAGTTCAATCTCATTACCGGCAAGTCTCTTTACTCGTTACGTAATACATCATCATGCAACTAACTCATTAGTTACAATGCTTGCAAGGCTTATAGTGATGTGCATTACCGAGTGGGCCCAGAGATACCTCTCCGACAATCGGAGTGACAAATCCTAATCTCGAAATATGCCAACTCAACAAGTACCTTCGGAGACACCCGTAGAGCACCTTTATAATCACCCAGTTACGTTGTGACGTTTGGTAGCACACAAAGTGTTCCTCCAGTAAACGGGAGTTGCATAATCTCATAGTCATAGGAACATGTATAAGTCATGAATAAAGCAATAGCAACATACTAAACGATCAAGTGCTAAGCTAACGTATTGGGTCAAGTCAATCACATCATTCTTCGAATGATGTGATCCCGTTAATCAAATGACAACTCATGTCTATGGTTAGGAAACTTAACCATCTTTGATTAACGAGCTAGTCAAGTAGAGTCATACTAGTGACACTATGTTTGTCTATGTATTCACACATGTATTATGTTTCCAGTTAATACAATTCTAGCATGAATAATAAACATTTATCCTGAAATTTGGAAATAAATAATAACTTTATTATTGCCTCTAGGGCATATTTCCTTCAGTCTCCCACTTGCACTAGAGTCAATAATCTTGTTCACATCACCATGTGATTTAACACCAATAGTTCACATCACCATGTGATTAACACCCATAGCTCACATCGTCATGTGACCAACACCCAAAGGGTTTACTAGAGTCAATAATCTAGTTCACATCGCTATGTGATTAACACCCAAAGAGTACTAAGGTGTGATCATGTTTTGCTTGTGAGAGAAGTTTATTCTACGGGTCTGCCACATTCAGATCCGTATGTATTTTGCAAATTTCTATGTCAACAATGCTCTGCACAGAGCTACTCTAGCTAATTGCTCCCACTTACAAAATGTATCCATATTGAGACTTAGAGTCATCTGGATCAGTGTCAAAATTTGCATCGACGTAACCCTTTACGACGAACCTTTTGTCACCTCCATAATCAAGAAACATATCCTTATTCCACTAAGGATAATTTTGACCGCTGTCTAGTGATCTACTCCTAGATCACTATTGTACTCCCTTGCTAAACTCAGTGTAGGGTATACAATAGATCTGGTACATAGCCTGGCATACTTTATAGAAACTATGGCTGAGGCATAGGGAATGACTTTCATTCTCTTTCTATCTTCTGCCGTGGTCGGGCTTTGAGTCTTACTCAATTTCACACCTTGTAACACATGTAAGATCTCTTTCTTTGACTGTTCCATTTTGAACTACTTCAAAATCTTGTCAAGGTATGTACTCATTGAAAAAACTTAACAAGTGTCTTGATCTATCTCTATAGATATTGATGCTCAATATGTAAGTAGCTTCATCGAGGTCTTTATTTGAAAAACTCCTTTCAAATACTCCTTTATGCTTTCCAGAAAATTCTACATTATTTCCGATCAACAATATGTCATTCACACATTCTTATCAGAAATGTTGTAGTGCTCCCACTCACTTTCTTGTAAATACAGGCTTCACCGCAAGTCTGTATAAAACCATATGCTTTGATCGCACTATCAAAACTTTTATTCCAACTCCGAGATGCTTGCACCAGTCCACTGATGGATCGCTGGAGCTTGCTCACTTTGTTAGCACCTTTAGGATCGACGAAACCTTCAGGTTGCACCATATACAACTCTTCTTCCAGAAATCCATTAAGGAATGCAGTCTTTACATCCATTTTCCAAATTTCATAATCATAAAATATGGCAATTGCTAACATGATTCGGACAGACTTAAGCATCGATACGAGTGAGAAAATCTCATCGTAGTCAACACCTTGAACTTGTCGAAAACATTTTGCGACAATTCGAGCTCTGTATATAGCAACACTACTATCAACGTCCGTCTTCCTCTTGAAGATCCATTTATTTTCTATGGCTTGCCGATCATCGGGCAAGTCAACCAAAGTCCACACTTTGTTCTCATACATGGATCCCATCTCAGATTTCATGGCCTCAAGCCATTTCGCGGAATCTGGGCTCATCATCGCTTCCTTATAGTTTGTAGGTTCGTCATGGTCAATTAACATGACCTCCAGAACAGGATTACCATACCACTCTGGTTGACCTACGAGGTTCGGTAGTAACTTGATCTGAAGTTACATGATCATCATCATTAGCTTCATCACTAATTGGTGTAGGAGTCACTGAAACAGATTTCTATGATGAACTACTTTCCAATAAGGGAGCAGGCATAGTTACCTCATCAAGTTCTACTTTCCTCTCACTCACTTCTTTCAAGAGAAACTCCTTCTCTAGAAAATATCCATTCTCAGCAACAAATATCTTGTCTTCGGATCTGTGATAGAAGGTGTACTCAACAGTTACTTTTGGGTATCCTATGAAGACACACTTCTCCGACTTGGGTTTGAGCTTATCAATATGAAACTTCTTCACATAAGCATCGCAACCCCAAACTTTAAGAAACGATAGCTTAGGTTTCTTGCTAAACCACAGTTCATACGGTGTTGTCTCAACGGATTTAGATGGTGCCCTTTTTAGTGTGAATGCAGTTGTCTCTAATGCATAACCTTAAAACGATAGTGGTAAATCAGTAAGAGACATCATAGATTGCACTATATAAAATAAAGTACGGTTATGATATTCGGACACACCATTACGCTGTGGTGTTCTAGGTGGCATGAGTTTGTTGAACTATTCCACATTGTTTTAATTGAAGACTAAACTTGTAACTCAAATATTCGCCTGTGCGATCAGATCGTAGAAACTTTATTTTCTTGTTACGATGATTTTCCACTTCACTCTGAAATTCTTTGAACTTTTCAAATGTTTCAGACTTATGTTTCTTCAAGTAGAAGTACCCATATCTGCTCAAATCATCTATGAAGATCAAAAAATAATGATACCCGCCGCGAGCCTCAACACTCATCAGACTGCATACATCAGTATGTATTATTTCCAACAAGTTTGTTGCTCGCTCCATTGTTCCGGAGAGAGTCTTAGTCATCTTGCCCATGAGGCATGGTTCGCAAGCATCAACTGATTCATAATCAAGTGATTCCAAAAGCCCATCAGCATGGAGTTTCTTCATGCGGTTTACACCAATATGAATCAAACGGCAATGCCCCAAATAAGTTGCACTATCATTATTAAATTTTCATCTTTTGGCTTAAATATTATGAATATGTGTATCACTACGATCGAGATCCAACAAACCAATTTCATTGGGTGTATAACCATAGAAGGTTTTATTCATGTAAACAGAACAATAATTATTCTCTAACTTAAATGAATAATAGTATTGCAATAAACATGATCAAATCATATTCATGCTCAACACAAACACCAAATAACATTTATTTAGGTTCAACACTAATCCTGAAAGTATAGGGAGTGTCTGATGATGATCATATCATTCTTGGAACTACTTCGAACACACATCGTCACTTCACCCTTAACTAGTTTCTGTTCATTTTGCAACTCCCGTTTCGAGTTACTACTCTTAGCAACTAAACCAGTATCAAATACCGAGGGGTTTGCTATAAACACTCGTAATGTACACATCAATAACATGTATATGAAATATATCTTTGTTCACTATGCCATCATTCTTATCCGCCAAGTATGTAAGGCAGTTCCACTTCCAGTGACCATTTCCTTTGAAGTAGTAGCACTCAGTTCCAGGCTTGGGTCTAACTTTGGGCTTCTTCATGGGAGCAGCAGCTTGCTTGCTATTCTTCTTTGAAGTTCCCTTTCTTTCCCTTTGCCCTTTTCTTGAAACTAGTGGTCTTGTTAACCATCAACACTTGATGCTATTTCTTGATTTCTACGTTCGCTGATTTGAGCATCACGAAGAGCTTGGGAATTAATTTCATCATCCCTTGCATATTATAGTTCATCACGAAGTTCCAGTAACTTGGTGATAGTGACTAGAGAACTCTGTCAATCACCTTTTTATCTGGAAGATTAATTCCCACTTGATTCAAGTATTTGTAGTACTCAGACAATATGAGCACATGCTCACTGGTTGAGCTATTCTCCTCCATCTTGTAGGAAAAGTACTGTCAGAGGTCTCATACCTCTCAACACGTGCATGAGTATGAAATATCAATTTCAACTCTTAGAACATCTTATATGTCCCGTGGTGTTCAAAACGTTTTTGAAGTCCCGGTTCTGAGCCATAAAGCATGGTGCACTAAACTATTAAGTACTCATCATACTGAGCTTTGTCAAACGTTCATAACGTGTCCATCTACTCTTGCAGTAGGTCTGTCACCTAGCGGTGCATCAAGGAAATAATTCTTCTGTGCAGCAATGGGGATAATCCTCAGATCACGGATCCAATCCGTACCATTGCTACTAACATCTTTCAACTTTATTTTCTCTAGGAACATATCAAAAATAAATGGGGAGCTACACCGCAAGCTATTGATCTACAACATAGATATGCAAATACTATCAGGACTAAGTTCATGTTAAATTAAAGTTTAATTAATCATATTACTTAAGAACTCCCACTTAGATAGACATCCCTCTAGTCATCTAAATGATCACGTGATTCAAATCAACTAAACCATGTCCGATCATCACATGAGATGGAGTAGTTTTCAATGGTGAACATCACTATGTTGATCATATCTACTATATGATTCACGCTCGACCTTTCGGTCTCCAGTGTTCCAAGGCCATATCTTCATATGCTAGGATCGTCAAGTTTAACCCGAGTATTCTGCGTGTGCAAAACTGGCTTGCATCCATTGTAGATGAATGTAGAGCTTATCACACCCGATCATCACATGGTGTCTCGGCACGACGAACTTTGGCAACGGTGCATACTCAGGGTGAACACTTTTATCTTGAAATTTAGTGAGAGATCATCTTATAATGCTACCGTCAATCAAAGCAAAATAAGATGCATACAAGATAAACATCACATGCAATCAATATAAGTGATGATACGGCCATCATCATCTTGTGCTTGTGATCTCCATCTCCGAAGCACTGTCATGATCACCATCGTCACCGGTGCGACACCTTGATCTCCATCGCAGCATCATTGTCGTCTCGCCAACTAATGCTTCTACGACTATCGCTAATGCTTAGTGATAAAGTAAAGCAATTACAGGGCGATTGTATTGCATACAATAAAGCGACAACCATATGGCTCCTGCCAGTTGCCGATAACGCTGTTACAAAACATGATCATCTCATACAATATATATAACATCATCTCTTGAACATATCACATCACAACATGCCCTGCAAAAACAAGTTAGACGTCCTCTACTTTGTTGTTGCAAGTTTTATGTGGCTGCTACGGGCTGAGTAAGAACCGTTCTTACCTACACATCAAAACCACAACGATAGTTCGTCAAGTTAGTGCTGTTTTAACTTTCGCAAGGACCGTCCGTAGCCACACTTGGTTCAACTAAAGTTGGAGAAACTGACACCCGCCAGCCACTTGTGTGCAAAGCACGTTGGTAGAACCAGCCTCACGTAAGCATACGCGTAATGTCGGTCCGGGCCGCTTCATCCAACAATACCGCCGAACCAAAGTATGACATGCTGGTAAGCAGTATGACTTGTATCGCCCACAACTCACTTGTGTTCTACTCATGCATATAACATCTACACATAAAACCTGGCTCTGATGCCACTGTTGGGGAACGTAGTAATTTCAAAAAAATTCTTACGCACATGCAGGATCATGGTGATGCATAGCAATGAGAGGGGAGAGTGTTGTCTACGTAGCCTCGTAGACCGTAAGCGGAAGCATTTATCAACGCGGTTGATGTAGTCGTACACTTTCACGATCCGTCCCAATCAAGTACCAAACGTACGGTACCTCCGTGTTCAGCACACGTTTAGCTCGATGACGTCCTCGCCTTCTCGATCCAGCAAGAGGGGCGAAGTAGTAGATGAGTTCCGGTAGCACGATGGCATGGTGACGGTGTTGGTGAAGAACAATCCTGGCGGGGCTTCGCCTAAGCGCTATGAAAACTATGACGGAGGATAAACTAGAGGGGACGGGGTTGCCGGCACACGGCTTGGTGTTTCTTGATGTGTCTTGGGTGCTAGCCCTACCCCTCTATTTATATGTTGAGCCGTGGGGTCGAAACTTGGAGTAAAAGCCTCCACAAAGTCGGTTTCACCCGAAAGGCAAGAGTCCTTCTCAGACTCCAGGGCCAGACGCCCGGGTTCCCGGCGTCTGGACCCAGATGCCCGGGACCCTGGCATCTGGCCCCTGGACTCCGCAAAACTTCCTTTTGCGCTTTCCAAAAACCTTGTGGTCTTTCCCTTTGGCCCAAATAAAGTGTTCTCATACCCAAACATTTCGGGAAACATCCGGAACCCCTTCCGGTGAATTCCGGAACCCTTCCGGAGACCAAACACTATTATCCCATATATCAAACTTTATCTCTAGACCATTCCGGAGTTCCTCGTCATGTCCGTGATCTTATCCGGAACTCCGAACAACATTCAGTTACCAACATACATAACTCATAAATACTATATCATCAATGAACGTTAAGCGTGCGGACTCTACGGGTTCGAGAACTATGTAGACATGACCGAGACACTTCTCTGGTCAATAACCAATAGCGGAACCTGGATGTCCATATTGGCTCCTACATATTCTACGAAGATTTTTATCGGTCGATCCGCATAACAACATACGTTGTTCCCTTTGTCATCGGTATCTTACTTGCCCGAGATTCGATCATCGGTATCTCAATACCTAGTTCAATCTCGTTACCGGCAAGTCTCTTTACTCGTTACGTAATACATCATCCCGCAACTAACTCATTAGTTACAATGATTGCAAGGCTTATAGTGATGTGCATTATCGAGTGGGCCCAGAGATACCTCTCCGACAATCAGAGTGACAAATCCTAATCTCAAAATACGCCAACTCAACAAGTACCTTCGGAGACACCTGTAGAGCACCTTTATAATCACCCAGTTATGTTGTGACGTTTGGTAGCACACAAAGTGTTCCTCCGGTAAACGGGAGTTGCATAATCTCATAGTCATAGGAACATGTATAAGTCATGAAGAAAGCAATAGCAACATACTAAACGATCAAGTGCTAAGCTAACGGAATGGGTCAAGTCAATCACATCATTCTCCTAATGATGTGATCCTGTTAATCAAATGACAACTCATGTCGATGGTTAGGAAACTTAACCATCTTTGATTAACGAGCTAGTCAAGTAGAGGCATACTAGTGACACTATGTTTGTCTATGTATTCACACATGTATTATGTTTCCGGTTAATACAATTCTAGCATGAATAATAAACATTTATCATGAAGTAAGGAAATAAATAATAACTTTATTATTTCCTCTAGGGCATATTTCCTTCACAAATTATAGTACATTTTCATGGCTTGAGGAAACATCGAGGCCATTTACCAGAAAGTCCCCGTATCATGACAACATTGCATAAATACATTTCTAATCTGTTGTTTGAAACTATCAGCATACTTGTGCAGGATAGATATATTGATATGCAGTTGTCCACTGGTTATAGGTGCAATTACACTTCAGTATTTTCAGCCAGAGAATGAATAATTCAAGCAGGTATAGACCATGTTAATGAATAATTCAAGCAGGTATAGACCATGTTAGTAGTCCTTGTACACCATGTTGCATTTTGTGTTTTTTAGTGCTTGCATCATTTAGTGTATTATAATCTGAACTACTTTGGATCATTAGCTGGTTTTCAAAGTGCATGTAGCTTCACATTTCTCAAGTTATGTTGATTTTCGGAGTGCAAGTGCCTTTGTATTTTTTAAGTCAGATGTTCGCCCCTGGTAACTTGAATTCATGGATCCGCCATTGCACACAAATCATACATGCATGCCAGTACGAATCAAATGAAATGCATGGACTTACGCTAGCTCGTTGTAGAGGCTCACTGCAGCTCTGCTTGCACTTGGGATGTTCCATGTACAAGTCCATGTTACCACTTGCTTGGATGTGCAGGCCTTGTGCTCCTTGCATCCCCCTCAGACATTTTTGACACAACGAATGGTTGATCAAATAAGAGGAGTCGGCCTTGCTGTTGTACTAGAGGACAAATACTTACAAGGTTATACGGGTGTGCAGGATGTGTACCAGATCCCGTAGCGCCGTCATGCAAAGCTAAAAAATGGTTTTGCTTGTTTCAGATGATATCTCCAGAAGAAATAAGAGTTAAAGTCAGAGTTGCATAGGCATGTAAGCTAAGATAGTAATGAAAGGATATCCAAACATCGTCGGAACAGTGCACAAGGGAGTGATGTGTGGATACCTAGTTCGGGACGGCATTTGGGCATGCTTGCCTAGCTAGAGTGCAGGTCACTTTAGAGCCGTTGAGGGTGATGCGCTGGCGTTGGCTGGCAGCGCACGGATGCATATCTTGAGTGGCAGCGGAGTGCTGCGATGCAGTGGATGAGACCGTTGGTGAAGCCCCAACGGCCTCGGGGGGCGGAGATGTGATGATGTGCTCGGTGAAGTAGCCATGGTGAGGTGGGAGACGGCGTTGGTGAAGCGCACCTGATGCGGTGGAAGTCGATGTCTGTGAGGCACATCGGTTGCGGTGGCCGACGTTGTCGGTGGACCACCAAGTGCGATGGACGAGGGCGTAGATGAGGTAGCTCCGGTGCGGTGGTGAAGCGCGACCGTCGTCTTCATCATCGTCGTCCGGCATAGAGGTGGGGGAAGAGACGAGACGAGGGGCGATTTGAACTTTGCTTGGGTTGGCGGCAAATTAGGGATTTGAGCAATCTAGGCATGGAAGGGGACGATGGAGAAGGGAGATTTTGCAGGGCTGGAATTGGGGGCCAGGTATTTCAATCCAAAACGTGGAAGCGTGAACTTATTTTGTCGTCGTTTTTGGGGGGGAGGGAGGGAGTGGCTGGGTGGCTGGGTGCTAAGCATCCGTATGACAGACGCAATCACCACGACACGACCCTGGTCTGCCTGGTGCGCCTACATTTGAGAATGCAAATGAATCTTCTTTCATTTGCAAACGAATCTGTATGTATTACCATGCCCGTGTTTTCCTTGCAAATAATTAGTCATTCGAAACGAGATACTATAAATTAATTAATGAGGAGTTATTTGATTATTTTTTTCTAAACGGTATCCACGCTAACATGGATTAGAGTGTCTGTCACATAATTAGTTATTTGAATTAGAGTGTGTGTCACATAGAGATCTCCAATTCTAATGTGGATTTTGCATTTCACGGTATCCACACTAATCTTTTAATACAAATTCATATGTATATGATGAACACCATGGTAGTGAGAAAACTTTGGATGAATTCAAACATATGACCTACACAATAGCACAACAATCGAGTCAATGTCAACTTTTCCAAACCTAGTATGGCACAAATTCAAAATAATTACCCATATGCATGGACCTTAGTTCAAATCTTACAATGTACACCGAATTGAAACATCGATATTAAGTCTCATACTATCTACATTCAAATGTTTTTTTAGCCCTACTCCCCCCCCCTCATCACACACGCTACATACTTCCTGCATCGGTCAATATCCCTCTCCTAACCACCTTAGGAAGCTATCGGTTTCATCACACGTTCATTCTTTATCTCCATATTTTGATCTCTAACTCTCTCAACAACACAAGCCCATTTTTCCACTCTGTTACCAAATGTATCTCCCTCACACACCCGCCATTGCACCCATGCTGAGCTCTCTCTATATATATATCTATCTATCTCTCCCTCCCACACTCTCTCGCTAGATACATGCATTGCCTATCTAGCCCCCAACCTCTCATGCGCACACACGCACGTTGTCTATCTAGGTCACTTCCTCGACACTGTCTCACTCTTTCTTCCGCACGACGGGCCACACTCGCTGAATCTCACTCTCTTTATCTGAGTCTCGATTAACCTTGCTTTCTTTCACACACAAATGATATATCTCCCTGTTCGGGCCTCGATCACACACTCTATACTCTCTCACTCAGATTGTCTATCTTTGTTAGTCCATCCAAGCCGCCCCACTCTTTCGACCTCATGGCGGGCCACGCTCACTCAATCTCTCTCTCTCTCTCTCTCTCTCTCTCTCTCTCTCTCTGTATGTCTCGATTGACCTCGCTCTTTCTCGGACACAAATGATATATCTCCATGTTTGATCCCAATTCTACATATTCATATTGTAAACTCTCTCACGCACACTGTCTATCTAGGTCACTCTCTCCAACCTATCTCACTCTTTCGATCACAGGACGACCCACACTCGCTCAATCCCTCCCTTTATATATGTAATCGATTGACCTTGCTTCCTCCCACGCATAAAATATATCTACATGTCTGTGACTGGATCATCTCTCAAGCTCTATCTTACAGCCCTCACCCTTCCCAAATGCTCAATCGGACAATATCTCTCCAGAGCATATATATCTTTTCAATGAATGTCGGACCACACTCACTTTTTCTCTCTATCTATATGTGTCTCGATTGACCTCGCTTTCTCACGCAGTATTTTCCACACATTGAAGCTACCTCTCCATCCCTCGCAAAGCCAGAGCTATTTACATTGTGAGGGGGACTCCAACCTTGGATTAATTTGTGTTGGCATTTATTCCGGTTGGTTTGGATTATATTTTCATAGCATTCGGCCCACAACTACTCCAAACACCGTTGCAACCCCCGCACCTCCCCCAATTGATTTCCCTCTGGCTCGATCATCGCTCTCTCACACGTCCTTTCTCGCCTTCAACGTCACACCATGTTATTTTTGAAAAAAAAACTCTGTTGTTCTCTTTAATTATTACAAATAAGCTACAAAACTACACACCGGTAGTCCACCTGTAATGGAACAAAATTTTACCCACAAATTAAAGTGCAACAAACTACACACTATGGGGCCCACCTGTCATGAAACAAATTTGGAACGATATAAATTAAAAATTAAAAAGGACGAGGGTCGAACATGCGACCAGGGCCTTCAAGCCGCACGCCAATAGGCAACATACGTAGTACATCAATGTTTGTTGTACCCCCTTTGTTCATATAATGTTTTTATATTACCACAACATATTTAATGGATAACATGTAATATTATTTTTAGTACATCAGTGGGACCAGCTCGTTAGCACGTACTATTCGCCTTCACTTACTGGTGGGTTCCATGTCTGCTCTCTCTCCTCCCCTTCTACGTTTAGACGCACGGGAAAACACGAAGAACTCACGGGCGATGTTGACGTTGACCATATCTGGACGCATTCGCAAGTTACGACATCAGTTTCACGTACTAGTAGTACTAGTCAATGTGTACGCGGAATGAACGTTAATTCGGAAGTATAGTAAGTGCATGCGGATATTAAGTAGGATATTATTTGCGTGTTATTATGTGATTAGCACTGTTTTTGGCATGAAATTAACTGCAAGCTAAATGTGTTGAGCGCTCGACATTGAAGCAGTCCAGGTCATTAGATGAGAAGGAATACATGTGGCTTGATGAAGTTTTATATTTAATTTGATACGACTCTAGCAAAACATTCCATCGATCAAACCATAGATCTCATTCAGTTTGGCTCTGACTTTACATTCATACGAAGATCCATCTAAAATAAAGGAAATGATAAACGTTGGATTTTAAGGATGGCAATCCGAACGTTTTTCATGGAAAATTCTGTTGACGCGGCAGCGGCGGCGGTGGCGTCTTGCAGTGGGAAGCGGCTGCTCTGTCGTGCTCTGTGTGTCGTCGGGCCACTGACCAATGGCGATGGCGATGTCTTGTGCCATTGTTCATGTACTCCTGGACGTTGGCCCTAGCTTCAAGGAAGGTCACAATGTTCTGGACATCCGTCTCCAGGAGCGAGTCAACTGGCGGGAGGAGGCGACTGGCGTTGGTGCAAGGAAGCGGTCGATGGCGGCCATCCATGCCGCTTAGGGGGGCACTGGCACCCGCCCAGGAACAGGCGCTGGCAACGGCACGGCGGATACATTTATGTGCACGGGCATCGGCATGGGCACGCACATCAGTGCACGCGCAGGCACATGCGCTGGCAGGTGCATGGGCACCGGCAAGGGCGTGCGCGTTAGTGCACACGCAGGCGCATGCGCTGGCAGGTGCACAGGCGCGTGAAAGTTGGCAGGGATCTTGTGGAACCCCGTGGCATCACGCTCGGCCACAATATGCAGGTCCCAGCCCATCAATGTCGCGGGGATGGGCGCTGGCGCAGTCAGGGCGACGGGAGCCGCAACGGGAGCGGGGACAGGCGCGATGTCTTCCCGCAAGGCCGGTTCAAGCTCGTCCCAAAGCGCCTTATGTTCTTAAGACTCCGGCTGGGTGTCTTCCTCAGGAAACTAGAAGACTAAGGGAAGACCATCGTTATGCGGCATAGCGTATGGTTAGGTCAAGCTGGTTGGAGGTAGATGACAGGAGAATCGGAGAGGAAGAGAGAAGATTGTAGCGATACTGGGTAGTGCGGGGTTGATTTTAAACTGCGGTGTCGGCGCCATTAAAGTAGTGGCAGTTGGGACGAAGGTGGGTGGCGGAGCCTATTCAAAGGGCTCGCCTCCCGGTGAGCCTACGCAGGGGTTTGCTCGCATGCCTCCCGGTCAGCCGGCGCAGCGGTCTGCTCGGATGCCTCCCGTCGACTCACACGCTTGCTCGGATGGCACCTACCGATGAGAAGCGGGACTCGTGGCGGCACGTAAATGCCCACGCTTTCAATAGTGAAAGCGTTTGCCTTAATGTGACTGGTCTTTGTTCCAAAATACCTTGGCTCTTCATTTGTGCAACTTCTCATAAGCAGCTTGTCTCAAATTAAAGAAAAAAAATTATGTCGAAATATTTGTGCCATATCACGAGACCATGCTCAGTTTCATGAATTTCCAGTCACTTTTGGATTTTTTGAAATTTAAAATCCAGGATTTGTAACAATATCATAACCTGCATCATGCAATAAATTTTCAAGCGATATATCTTTCCTGTTGTATTTTTTAAAAAAGGATTTGGTCAAACATTTTGCTTAGTTAGACTTGAGACAAATTACATATGCAGAGTAAAAGAATAATCCCTCTGTATCAGTGCATTGCCTGATATATTAACTCAAGTAGTAGGCCCAAACAAACGGGCTCAATTCTATGCTCATCCTGGTGTAGTACTCCCATTAGTACTAGGCAATGGAGGGTGACCTTGGGTAGCGGTGACCGAGGGAATTGAACCATGCTCGGCATGGTGGGTAATGTTGTTTAGTTACTAAAGCATCCCTTCATTGTTCATCGGTAGTCACTATGGACCAGGGACATAAGGGGAATTCTAGCCTCTAGATATTTCGACTCGAAATGTGGAGGCTCGATTGGTTGGGTGACGGTGTCCAGGATTAGGGGTACTAACCACGTCGTCTCCCGACCAGCTAGATCGGGCTGAAGACCCCCATGGCGGTTCACTCATGGGCCACTTTGGGCAGCCCATGCCGCACATGAGGAAGATTCCCCAAGGCTTGGTGATCAAGACAAGGACAACTCTCCACCAACGTATTCGACTAGGACTCTTGTTATCCTAGGCCTCCGGTGCATTATATAAGCCGAAGCCAGGCTAGTCGATAGATCATTATGACATTATTCATCATACCCTCAGGTTTTAGACCACAACATATGATCTCGCGGTAGATCAACTATGTACTTGATACTCCATCAATATAAACAAGAGCAGGACGTAGAGTTTTACCTCCATCAAGAGGGCCCGAACCTGGGTAAAACATCGTCTCCTTCGTTCCTCTTACCATTGATCCGAGAATCCACAGCTTGGGACCCCCTACCTCGATATCTGCCGATTTTGACACCGACAATGGTGCTTCCATTGAGAGTTCTGCTGTGTGATCAGCAAACGATCAATGGCTCGCCTGCAAATCAACTGCGACATCAGCGTCTTCGTCACTGGCTCAACTGGTCACCTTGGCTTGACCAAGGCATGTGCCCTGCCTCCAATCGTCACGTTCAAACGAGGGCCTTCATCAGCATCAACTCCGATCTCTATCATGATCATGGAGGAATCATCCATGGAGCTCGGGGGATCAATGTCAACATTGCCCTCGGGCGACCGTGCTATTTTTCCAAATAGCGAACTTGTATCCGCTACCACCACCTCGTCGAGCATCGCTTTGACTATTCCTTCAGTGGAATTGTGTGTAATTGAGTCTAAAACAACACTGTAAAATTTCGTCGCGTTCCGATGAAGCAATCTCCAACGATCTCGGATATACCGGAGCCCTGTCGAATCTGGACCAGTTTGGAGCGTGGTGTCCAACATCTAGCTCGGACGTCCTTTGGAAGCTCCGACCATTGATCGGCTGCGGAATTCCTATATCTACCACCTCTCAAAATTTCAGCTCGATCCGACCGTCCAAACTCCGGGAACCTTCCGATTAGTGCATCGCTTTTCGGATCTGTTTTCTACCCAAATACGAATCCGACCTGAGTTCATGTTTCTTGACGAACTGGATATTGGACAACCTTTTTGAAAGAGTATCTTTCTAGGGTATTGTGCATCATTCTTAAACATGTGCGCATAAAACTTTAAGCCTTCTCTGAGGTATTCTTCACCATCACACTGGTGTCAAACCAGTCTGGCAACATTGCTCCACGGCTGCCGACCTACACTAGACATGTCGTCGCTTTGTTGAGCCGAGCTCAACTTCTTCAGATCATCATCTCTGTGATCCAAACAAGAGTTCGGCATCGCAAAGGATAAATATCACCAACATCACTGCCCCACGGATTACACGGAGCGGGCACACTGGCATCGTCGCACAGTCACTTCATCAAGCCGACATTAAACCGCGTCACAAGTCATGACCTGCGTTGGCATGGCCGCACTGTTGCTTCTTCAAGCCAATGTTCATCACGCCGAACTGCTTCAATACCTCGGCTGACATGGCAGCTACAATGTCTCCTTACCGACCACTCCGTCACCTCGGCAATACTAGGGGCTTCGCCATCTCTTCATCAACCTACTCCGGAGACTTTAGCGTCACAAGCCGACCAGCTTCGTCACATTATGTGGACCGAGCCAACCTTTGCCAGCATCACCATGCCGTCGCTTCATCGCCCATCAGGCAAGGGGTGTGCGGATCGAGTCCCAATTTCAGGAGTAACCTTTCTTCAGATTGCCACAATAGATAAACCAGGTGCTATTAATCCTAGTAATTTTTTCTTGCTTGGGTTTACTTTTTCTGACGAACTATTACTCTGGTTTTTTCGTCATTTGTACACAGGTCTGTCAAGTGATGGCTGCATTAATGATGTTTGCATGATGGTTCGGCCAATTTCCCGTCCGCAGTTCGATGAACGCCTCATCGGGGACTCGGACCACCCTGTGAATACAGGCTTTGTCACGCGAGCGCCCTGCATCGACATTGGCTTCGAAGCCAGGCCACATCTCTTTAAAAAAATATTTTGCATAAATTTATTATGCGAGGTTTTTCTTCTATATTTGTATAGTTATTTATTGGACCGCACTATTTTATGTGTGTAGGTCATCAACTTCGACTGCGTCACGCGGTCACTTCGGCAAGCCAACGTCGTCGTACAAATTGGCATAAATCGGCTCGCATGATTACCTTGTTGATTGAATTGCCATACCGACAAGTTCGGTTGCCTCGGGGACTTCGGCATCATCAAGAGGGTCCTACCTCATCGGGTGTTCGGCGATGGGCCATATTTCTTTTATTACTCACTTCACATAAATTATTAATCATGCAACTTTTATTAATTTTTTTATTTTTATTATTATTACTATTATCTCCGGCTTGAACTATCTTCTGTGCATAGGTAAATGATCCGGATTGGGCAGCGCTTTCAACTCGGTGTATCAACATACCATGTCACCTCGGCTGGACCGGGGGCTTCGTCATCACTTCATTAACCCACGCCGGGTACTTCGGCGTCACACTGCTGGCCTACATTGGCCGTGCTATGTCTCCACTTTAGAGCATCGAGCTCTTTGCTCTGCCACCTCGGGACTGGCTTGGGGGCTGGGACCTCGTCCTGCCGTAAGCTCAGACCGCGTCATCAATGCCGAACACATTAACCAGCTAAGTCGCTTTTATGCTCAAAATTTTAAATTTTTTGTCTGTGTTTTGTTCGACCATGCTCACATACGTTATTTTTTAAAAACACTTCTCTTACCAAAGTTTACTAGGGCTCTTAAATTCATATGAGCCATTTTATAGTAAATGTGTTTTCTTCCTAGTCGTTGCAAAATCTTTTTCTATCACTCCTTTTTTGATGCGAGTGTGTAGTCAATAGCCGGATTGCCCATTTTCTCTCTAATGACCGCTCAAGTTTAGTTCGCTAAACTAGCCTAATGAGAAGTACTCTGCCTTTGGGATAGGAGGTTGAAGCCAAAGGCTAACCCACTCGATGTCTTGAGATCGGATGTGTCATGTTAAAGCACGACGGAAGCACACACTAATTTTAAGACCAATTTTCGGATTGGCACAAAAAAATAATTTAGTTTGGACGTAGAGTTTCTGCATAAGTTTTTTGGTTTTTTAATATTATGGCACTTTTTGATCTATTTGTGTGCTTTTTTTATGAGGCGGGACATCTTCTTGACCGAGGTACCCTGCATAATAATCCAGCTTGGGAAATCTTTTTCGACCCATAGTTCGGCATTTTTTCTGCCGACTTGCACCTCGGTGTTGGGTCCAAGCATAAATCTTGCAGCACACTGTCGGACACTTTTTAAGCATCGACAATATCAACAGGGGGCTGCGACTTGAGTCAAACGCACCAAAAGCCAAGGTACTGCGAGGAGTCCTCAGCAAAATGTTCTCGTATATTGCTTTATGTGCATCAGTTTTGAATTGTGTCTTCGGTCAATAGTTGGGTTGCCCGGCTCCTGTTCTTGCCTCCTACGTTCCGCTTTGTTCGGCTAGGTGCGCAAAGGGAGAACCACTGTGATTGTGCTTCTAGCTAGCATGGTTAAGCACGTTAGTGGAGAAAGCCAAAAACTGACTGTCACAATAAGCGTAAATTGGTCAGCGATTTGATGACTGTATTAAAATATAAGATCGATATAGGTCACCCCGTGTTAAATGAAGGCATTCATAACATTGGCCGAAGTGTTTACGGCTTGACCTCGACTGTCGCTGAACACTAACCGGGGGCTAGTTACTGGCCTCCCAACTTTAAGCTCCTATGACTAAGTGAAAGTTGCAAGGCCCGCATATCTAATTGCCTCATTTCTGCTAACACAACCGCCTTCGGGCACCGAGACGTCGCTAAGGATTGTTTTGTTATCGCGAATACACTCTGTGTAGCATCTACAAGGGGGTGGAAGCCGACAATGGACCACTTTCAACTGATAAACAGTCGCAATGGAGTCAAAATAAACATATCATCGGTGTTTGTATTTAATATATGAGGGCTGCCTTCCGCAATCATTGTTATAAAGCCATAAATATGCATCAATTTTACTTAAGATTTTGGCCAAGCTAGGTTGCCTGGCTCCTGTGCTTACCCCTACGTTCCCGATTGTTCGGCTAGGCGGTAAAGGGAGCACCTCTGTGATTGTTACTACCGGGTCATCCGAGTTAGTACCTCAGACTGGATGAATCCGAAAGCTAGCGATCTTGAAGGATATAATTGGTCGGCAACGATGAAAGTGAAAATTTTGGTTCATTAATACCATAGAGTTCGGGAACTTTCCCCGAACTAAATCCTCAATATTTTCCTCCCACGTTGATTGGAGGTGAGGTTTCATGATCATGATCAGCATAGCAACCCAAAGAAAGGAACCGAGCGGGATTATTTCCTTTGGAAGATGTTTCATATCTCTCTACGTACCTTTTTTTATAAAACCTTATGGCTGGATTACCTTGTTTGTCATCAATCTTTGCCCTCATAAAGGCTTTATAAAATAGGACAAACACTCCTTGGCTATGGGCCGAGGAGGTTGAAGCCGATGGTCGGTCAACAAAGTTTTGCACAATGCGGATTTGAGTATTAATGATGTAGAGTACTTGGGTACATAGAATCATTACACATAATTTGTGATTTTACTCCGGATATCAATCCTTAATTCGGCCACCCATGCCCACATTAAGGCTTGGGGGCTACTGGGCTTTGCGCTTATTATTTACAAATATTAAAGTCGCACATCGATCCCCTGATCTAGTGTTGCCACCCGACCAGTGTCTCGGGGGCTACAACATTGCCTATTCAATGCAGAAAATTCAAAGTGCTTAGTGTTTGGCTTGACCGTACTATGGGCAAACACGTCTTCGGACAACAATAGGTACCATCTGGACCTATCCGACATCAAGATAATATATTACGGCAACTTCTCAAGACCCTCTCTCAAGGGCCCGCTCGCCGATCACTATTTCCTCTAATATATTACACCGCGTTTCTATTCCAAAGTATGATGCCGAGCTGGGAATTGATCCTTAGGCTGATTTTACGAATCGACTTGAGTCTCAGGGGCTACTAGGGCCAGCGGTTTGATATTATCCTTCAGGTGAATCCCGGATATTAGGCCAACACGCACCTTGAGGTCTACTGGCTATACATCTCGACAGAAAATACATTGCACAATTCGGAATCAAATTCATAACAATCCGCCCATGGCCGGGGTGGTGCACCACCTCGGATACAGTCCGACATTGGTGCTCAACCGATACCTCAGAAGCAGTCCGGCATAAATCTCGGTTGCAAGTGGTTGGCTCCATAGAGGGCATCTCCAGCATTAAGCTCGTTGGAACCCTTTTAAATTTTTCAAAACCAAGGTGATCTATGACACCTCCGATACAGTCCGGTGTTCGAGCTCGGAAGCGGTCCGACCTTGGTGCTCGGCTGCAAAAGATACCTCGAATGAAGTCCGGTGTTGGAGCTCGGACGCGAGAGGACACCACCGCACGGGAAAAACTTCAAACCTGAGGTGGGCATAAAAATAACAAGGCATTGATAAAGGTCGATAACTTAGAGGGGTTCCTCGGATACCGGACGTGTAAACTCTTCGGATTTACTTCGGCGATCCTGATGATCGAAGATAAGAATATTTGTTGAACCAGTTTTCAAGACCGACGACCGAAGGTGAAGAACAGTTTGAAATAATCGAGGAGCGTCCCCAACTTGAAGACCGGGTCACGGGGCTACCGACGATGTCCTAGATTAGGGGGTACTAACCATGTCGTCTCCCGACCAGCTGGATTGGGCCGAGGACGCCCATGGCGGTTCACTCATGGGCCACTTTGGGCAGCCCATGCCACACACGAGGAAGATTCCCCAAGGCTTGGTGATCAAGACAAGGACTCCTCTCCACCAACGTATTCGACTAGGACTCTTGTTATCCTAGGCCTATGGTACATTATATAAGCCGAGGGCAGGCTAGCCGATAGATCATTATGACATTATTCATCATACCCTCAGGTTTTAGACCACAACATATGATCTCGTGGTAGATCAACTCTGTACTTCACACTCCATCAATATAAACAAGAGCAGGACGTAGGGTTTTACCTCCATCAAGAGGGCCCGAACCTGGGTAAAACATCGTCTCCTTCGTTCCTGTTACCATTGATCCGAGAATCCACAGCTCTGGACCCCCTACCCCGAGATCTGCCAGTTTTGACACCGACATTGTGATGTGGAGCATCCCAAGGTCATCCCCATGGACCTACCATCGCCTCACCAAGTGCCTAGTGGACCCATGACATGAGCCCGCGCAAGAGCTCTCGAAACCGAGGTGACATCTCTCCTCTCACAAGTTCACTTAGACGCACACGAGACATGGCTACTACCTTAAATGGAGACATTATGCATGCTCAGGTATCAAGGAGTTAGACATCAAGAAGCTAAGGAGCAAGGAGAATCAGAAGAGGAAGATGGACGTGAAGAAGAAGAGTTGCGGAAGAAGCTACAGGCTCTGGACGTCCGGCCCTTGAAGGTCACACTAGCCCAAGGAAACCAGGCCAGTGCATGCTACAGCGGCTGGACGTCCGACCTGGACTGGACGTCCGACACCTCCCAGGCTCCGGACGACCGAGCACCTCCAGACGACCGGCACACCCACACCCGAGCCGAATATACGGATTTCCAAAGCCCTCCGGACGACCGACGCCCCGGACAACTGACCCCGAGCGGACGTCCGATCGAAGACCACCCGAGCTGAATCTATGGTCGTCCGACGAGCACTGGACGTCCGGACCCTCGCGAGTCTTCGGACGACCGGTAACTCCCGGACGTCCAACGCCTGTGTGCTGTTTGTGTGTTCGGCCGCAGCCCATGTACCCCTTCGCCCACCTAGACTATATATACTCTTCTCCTACCTACGTTTTAGGGGTAGCATTGGTTTAGCTCATACTTGAGATAGAGCTTTGCTCATCCACATCGAATCTACTCCACGAGAGGGACTGTGGCCCCTCTTCGGAGAAGATCCCTTTGGATTCAAGACCTCCTTGCAGAGAAGGCCATCAAGACCTCCTCACGGTGAAGACCCGTTACCTTTGTATTGTCCTTAGTTGATCGTGGATCATGTGTTCTCTTATGTACTCGAGGATCTAGCATGTGTGTGATTATTTCTTGTTGGTTTAGTGATTCTCTCGTGTTCCCCTTATGTTTCCCCTCGTGTTTTCCCTCGTGTTCTTCGTGTTCTTCGCGGGATCCGCTCCTTTTGTGAAAGATCGGCCCCTAGGGTTCCTACCCTACATCATCTTGGTATTAGAGCCACGTTGATCACGATTTTGGAGCCTCCCCATTTTCTAGCCTTGTTTTTGTTGATTTTGTCCCTAATTCAAAAATTCCCCCCAAATTGTTTTTTTGTCATTTGTTGGTGTTTTGAAATTTTGTTGGATTTGATCCATGGATTTACTTTGCCTTGAGTGGATCTAGCTTTTCCTCCCTTTCCCCACCTTGTCCATGCACAAAATGCCCGGACTTGACCATTTTCACCTCATCCACCACGTCCACGAGTTGTTCATCCCGTTCCCGAAAATCGCCTAGGCACTGGACGTCCGACCGCCTCCGGACGTCCGACGACCGGACGACCATAAACCCCCGGACGTCCGTAAAACCATGACGAAACTGAATTTTCTTCAGTTTGGTCACCACCACCGCTCCACTTCCACATGCGCACCCCCACCACCTATACACCATCACCACATCTGCATACCACCACCATTGCTTGCCCGTTTCGCACTCCAACACGTTTTGCCACTTCAAGCTTTGAGAATTTGAGTTGCGGTTCCGTGTCCTATTGTGTTTCGGCTATTTAGGTATGGTTCGATATCAACATCACCGCCGCTCATCTTCGCCACGGACGACGCGTCATCAACAACAACCATCTTGACAACATCTTGGTATTCATGCCACCCATTTGATCACCGTCATCCGTTCTTTCTTACAGATGAGGAACCGAAGCAATGGCAACCTCATCTTGGTATTGGATACATCATTCTTACCATTACATTGATAGCCATCATAGCCTTACTCCTTTGCGTAGTTTACCCATCGAGACTAGCTTTTGAGTATTGCCGACAATGTGACCTGTGCACATTAGTGATCATACTTCCGATAGCATACATACACTCATTGGAGCATATCTTGGTATCATCTCTTGTGTCACAAGGTTGTCGTCACATACACAATTGTTATATTGGTTCGTGAAGCATTGCATGAGAAAAGAGCTCAAACAACAAAGAGCCAAACAAGCTTTTAAGAAAAAGTGAAAGATAAGCAAAGAGCTTTTAACCAAGAACCATAGCATCATACAACATTAAGATTTTAATACTAGATCATCTTGGATCATATCATCGAAACACCTACATAGAGCATACTGGCATAGAAGTCGTTGCATTTTTGCTTAGTAGGTTGTGCACAAGTCTTCGTATCCTCCTATTGTGCAATCATGCTAGCGTCTCTCTTGTGTTGTGCAACAAGAGCATTTTCGTGGATTCAATATTTTGGCTCATCCTTGGTTGCACGACCCCACTTTATCTTTTTGTGTGTGTGTTTCCATGTACCTTATATTGCTTGGTCTACTTTTGCATTGAAAACTTGCGAATCTTTTCCAACATTATTGAAGCTCACTAACAATTGCCTCAAATTTTTTGCCACCATCCTAACCAAGCTCCACCTTAAGATTTTACTTGTGTAGGTGTGAGAAACTGACAAGAATTGGTACCAATTGTGTTATTTCCTTGTTCCACATTGGAGTGATCATTGATCCACCTTCAACTTCGGTCAAGGTACATTTGGTATACGTTCTTCTCTTTCTCCCACTCACATATTTCTCTTGGAATGATGGATAGGCCAAGTACTTCTACCAACCCACTCTTCATTGGGCAAGACGACGACATGAACTCCTACACGTCACAAAGAGCCACCTCTTTGGTGCACAACGTGCTTTGCATTAAGACCAACAAGAAAGGAGTGAACGCATCGACAACCTCGCCACCAACTTGCGACTCTCCGAGCAACATATAAGGGACTACTTCGATCACAAGCTCGATGATCACAAGCAAGAGAATGATGCAAGAATGGACAAGATTCGTGCTTTGTTGCTCAACCGCTCTTCTTCCACTTCGTCCTCTTCAAGACGGAGCCGTTCATGTCGCCACTCCGACTTCACTGTAACACCCACAATGCGGATATATCTCCCACGTGTCGGGGCACGACTTAGAGGCATAGCCGCATGGTAGGTTTGTCGCAAGAGGGGTAATCTTCACACAATCCCATGTACTGAATAAGAATGGGATAAATAGTTGGCTTAGAATCGCCACTTCACACAAATACAAGTTATACATACATCATCCACAATACAATCAAGGTCCGACTACACAACCAAAGTAAAAAGAAGACAACCCCAAACGGTAGATCCTCGATCGTCCCAACTAGGCACCACTACTGATCAAACGGAAAAGACGCATAACAACGATCATGATCTTCATCGAGCTCCCATTTGAGCTGGGTTGCGTCACCTGCACTGGTATCATCGGCACCTGCAACTGTTTGGAAGTATCCGTGAGTCACGAGGACTCAGCAATCTCACACCCGCGAGATCAAGACTATTTAAGCTTATGGGTAGGAAAGGGTAGTGAGGTGGAGCTGCAGCAAGCACTAAGAATATATGGTGGCTAACTTACGCAAATAAGAGCGAGAAGAGAAGCAACGCAACGGTCGTGAACTAGAAGTGATCAAGAAGTGATCCTGAAACTACTTACGTTCAAGCATAACACAAGAACCATGTTGACTTTCTGGACTCCGCCGAGAAGAGACCATCACGGCTACACACGCGGTTGATGCATTTTAATTAAGTCAAGTGTCAAGTTCTCTAAATTAACAAATTCCCATATGCCCATAACCGCGGGCACGGCTTTCGAAAGTTCAAAACCCTGCAGGGGTGTCCCAACTTAGCCCATCACAAGCTCTCACGGTCAACGAAGGATATTCCTTCTCTCAGGAAGACCCGATCAGACTTAGAGAAGCACTGGTGTTAGTGTCAAAACCGGCAAATCTCGGGTAGGGGGTCCCGAACTGTGCGTCTAAGGCGGATGGTAACAGGAGGCAGGGGACACGATGTTTTACCCAGGTTCGGGCCCTCTTGATGGAGGTAAAACCCTACGTCATGCTTGATTTATTCTTGATAATATGAGTAGTACAAGAGTTGATCTACCACGAGATCGGAGAGGCTAAACCCTAGAAGCTATCCTATGGTATGATTGTATGTCTCCTCTATCGACTAGCCTGGCCTCGGTTTATATAATGCACCAGAGGCCTAGGATAACAAGAGTCCTAGCCGAATACGCCGGTGGGGAGGAGTCCTTGTCTTGATCGCCAAGTCTTGTGGAATATTCCTTGTATGCGGCGGCTGTCCGAACTGGCCCATGAGTATACGGCCATGGGGGTCCTCGGCCCAATCTAACAGATCGGGAGATGACGTGGTGAGTACCCCCTAGTCCAGGACACCGTCAGTGGCCCCCTGAACCGGTCTTCAAGTTAGGGATGCTCCTCGATTCTTCCGAACTGTTCTTCATCTTCAGTTGTCGGTCTTGAAAACTGGCTCAACAAATCTTCTCGTCTTCGATCTTGAGGATCGCCGAAATGCATTCAATGAGTTTACACGTCGGGTATCCGAGGAGCCCTTTTAAGTTTCCGGCCTTTATCAATGCCTTGTTATTTTTATGCCACACCTCGGGTTTGAATTTGTTCCCGGGAGGCAGTGTCCTCTTGCGTTCGAGCTCTAACACCGGACTGCATTCGAGGTATCTTTTGCAGCCGAGCACCAATGTCGGACCGCTTCTGAGCTCCAACGCCGGAATGTATCCGAGCTCCAACGTCGGACTATGTCCAAGCTCCAACACCGGACTGTATCCGAGTTCCAACGCCAGACTATGTCCAAGCTCCAACGCCGGACTATATCCGAGGTGTCATAAATCACCTTGGTTCAAAAAAGTTGAAGGTGTTTAGCCGAGCTTAATGCCGGAAATGCCCTCTATGGAGCCAGCCAGTAGCACCCGAGCTTTATGCTGGACTGCTTCCGAGGTGGTGCACCACCCCGACCGTGGGCCGATTTTTTGTCAATATTTTCTATTGGTGCAATTTATTCTCTGCCGAGATATATAGCTAGTAGCCCTCAAGGTGTGTATCGATCTAAAACCCGAGATGCACCTGAAGGATGACATAAGACCGTTGATCCTAGTATCCGCTGAGACTCAGGTTGATTTGCAAAATCGGTCTGAGGATCAACTCCTAGCTCGGCAGAATACTTAGGGACACAAAAAGTGGCGTGCTCAGTCCTCGAGACTCAGGTTGGGTGCGGCCGACCAACCTGAGGATCAAAATCTCCTCGGAAACTATATTGCACTTAAAATTTTCTGCATTGAATAGGAAATGCAGTAGCCCCGGAGACACTGGTTGGGTGGCAACAGTAGATCAGGGGATCGACGTGCCCCTTTAATATTTGTAAATAATAAGCCCGAAGCCCAGTAGCCCCCGAGCCTTAATGCGGGCACGGGTGGCCGAATTAAGGATCAATATCCGTAGTAAAATCACAAATTATGTGTAATGGCTCTATGTATCCAAGTAGTTTACATCATTAATGCTCGGATCCGCATTGTACAAAACTTTGTTGACCGACCATCCGCTTCCACCTCCTCGGCCAGTAGCTGAGGAGTGTTTGTCCTACTTTATAAAGCCTTTATGAGGGCAAAGATTTACGACAAACAAGGCAATCTGGCCATACGGTTTTATAAACAAAGGTACGCACAGAGATATGTTATATTACTGTTTAACATAAGAAATGTCTTCCAAGGAAAATAGTCCCGCTATCGGTTCCTTTCTTTCGGTTGTCATGCTAGGCATGATCATGAAACCTCAGCTCTAATGTAAGAGCAAAATATTGAGGATTTAGTTTGGGAGGCCAGTTACTAGCCCCCGGTAGTGTTCGACGACAGTCGAGGTCAAGCTGTAAACACTTAGGCCAATGTTATGAATGGCCCGTCATTTAACACAGTCATCGGATCGCTGACCAGTTTATGCTTATTGTGACAACCAGTTTTCGGCTTTCTCCACTGAGGTGCTTAACAATGTGAGCTAGAAGCACAATCATAGTGGTTCTCCCTTTGCACACCTAGCCGAACAAAGCGGAACATAGGAGGCAAGCACAGGAGCCGGGCAAACCAACTATTGACCGAAGACAAAATTCGAAACCGATGCATATATAGCAATATCCGAGAATGTTTTTGCCGAATCTATAAAGGTGTCCGGCATTGCACTGTGAGACTTGTGCTAGAAACACACAAATAGTTTAAAAGTGCCAAAAAGCATGGAAAACCAAAAAACGTCAGTAAAAACATGACGTCCGAACAAGATCAAGTGTTCGGTGCCAATCCAAAAATTGGAAGAGAAAGAAAAAATTGTGCTTCTGTTGTGTTTTGACAATGACGAAGAAGAAAACACATTTACAGCTCATATATAAATTTTAAGCGCCCCCAAGTGACTTGGGTAAGAATTTTATGTATAATGATTGTATGTACCGAAGTACTTATATCATATCTTTGTTCACCCGAACTTTAAACGCGTCTTAACCGACCGTCGGCTTCTCCCCCTTCGGTCAAGGACCGAAAAGTGTTATGTACTCCACCTGTCGAGAATATTGATAGTGTTTCCGATAACCAGGCAACCGGGCCATAAGGCTGTAACAGACAAAGCGCGCTCAGGGAACTTATGCTATATTATAGACGAAGTGTAAGAAGCTGTCACACCCTAGCTGGTTCATGCATTAGAGTGTTGCATCATGTCTACTTCTACAGAAACTTGAAATGGGGATGACAGAACCCCCAGCACCCCCTGGAAACAACTAGGGTTTACTAAAATTATTTTCAATGAACCCAAAATGCCCTTCACAAAATGTTCATCATTTCTGGATTGGGTTAAAACCCCTGGCAAAAATGGTGCACTATTTTCTAGGACATTCTGGATTCTTTGAATTAAATCATAAGTATTTGAATTTGGGCATTTAAATGCTATAAAATATTTTAAATGCTCAAATAATTCTGGATTTAAGTGAGGGCTGTTAGGAATAATCCCAACAGAGCCCACAATTATTTTCAAGATTTTAGTAAGTGCCTAAGTATTTTTAATAAATCCCTAAAGTTACAGAAAAATAGAAAAAAAAACAAAACAGGAAGGAGAGAAAGAGAAAGGCTTACTTGGCGCCACCCAGCAGGCCCACCTGCCGGCCCTGCCCAGCCACCGCTCCAGCGAGCTGCTTGGCTTGGCCAGGCAGGCAAGCAGCTGCTCGACGGCGAGCACAGCATGCGTGCCACGCAGCTGCCCGTCGCCTTGCCGCTCCCCTCGTCGAGCTATCGACGTGGGACAAACCCCCTCTCTCTCCCCGACCTCGCAGACACTCGCTCTCCCCTCTGGCTCCTCTCTCTCGCCCTCCCCGACGTCGCCCGAGACTTCACCGTCGCCGCCGCTCGCCGCACCAATGTCCAACGCCGTCCCCACGCCCTCTCACCGTGTCCGGACGGTTCGCCATCGTCGACTACGTCGACTAGCCAAGCCGCGCGACGCCAGAGCCCCTGCATCGTCCCCGCCGCCGTCGTCTTCAACCTCGGGCCGCGGAGATCGTCGTCGCCGTTCCGACTGCACCGAGCCTTCCCGAGCACGCTGACCGTCTCTGCGGCTTCCCAGTGAGCTACTGCTCCTCCCCCTTCTCTCTGCTTCGTCGCTAGAGCTCTGTAGCCGCCATGCCTTTTCCGTCCGAACGCACCGCCGCCTGAGCTCGTCGCCGACGTAGCTCCGGCCGCTTAGCAGTCCCGCTGGAACGTCCAGCATGCTCACCGCATCGCGTAGATGCTGTAGGTGCTAGCACCACGCCACCTAGGCCACTGCAGCCATGCACACGAGCTGACCCGATCTTCGGCCTCCGCCAAGCTCGTCGCCGGCGATGCTCCAGCCACTCCCCGGCCAAGCCATCCCCACGGCTGGATGCAGGCAAGCACCAGCTACCCGTATCTGCTCTCCGCACAGCAAATGGTGCCCTGTGGGCAAATCCCGCAGCACGCCGCTATTGGGGAATGTTGTAATTTCAAAAAATTTCCTACGCACACGCAAGATCATGGTGATGCATAGCAACGAGAGGGGAGAGTGTTGTCTACGTACCCTTGTAGACCGAAGCGGAAGCGTTGACGCAACGTAGAGGAAGTAGTCGTACGTCTTCCCGGTCCAACCGATCCAAGCACCGTTACTCCGGCACCTCCGAGTTCTTGACACACGTACAGCTCGATGACACACCCCGGGCTCCGATCCAGCAAAGCTTCGGGGAGGAGTTTCGTCAGCACGACGGCGTGGTGACAATCTTGATGTTTAACCGTCGCAGGGCTTCGCCTAAGCACCGCTACAATATAATCGAGGTGTAATATCGTGGAGGGGGGCACCGCACACGGCTAAGGAACGATCACGAAGATCAACTTGTGTTTTCTAGGGTGCCCCCCTGCCCCCGTATATAAAGGAGCCAAGGGGAGGGGGCGCGCCAGGGGGGAGTCCTACTCCCACTGGGAGTAGGACTCCCTTCTTTCCTAGATGGAGAAGGAGAAGGGGGGAAAGAGGAGGAAGAGGGGAAGGAAAGGGGGGGCGCCGCCCCCCTTCCCTTGTCCTATTCGGACTAGGAAGGGGAGGGGCGCGCGGCCACCTCCTGCCTCCTTCTCTCTTCTCCCTCAAGGCCCATGTAGGCCCAATAACCCCCCGGGGGGTTCCGGTAACCCCCCGGTACTCCGGTAAAATGCCGATTTCACCCGGAACGATTTCGATGTCCAAATATAGGCTTCCAATATATCGATCTTTATGTCTCGACCATTTTGAGACTCCTCGTCATGTCCGTGATCACATCTGGGACTCCGAACAACCTTCGGTACATCAAAATACATAAACTCATAATGAAACTGTCATCGTAACTTTAAGCGTGCGGACCCTACGGTTCGAGAACAATGTAGACATGACCGAGACACGTCTCCGGTCAATAACCAATAGCGGGACCTGGATGCCCATATTGGCTCCTACATATTCTACGAAGATCTTTATCGGTCAGACCGCATAACTACATACGTTGTTCCCTTTGTCATCGGTATGTTACTTGCCCGAGATTCGATCGTCGGTATCCAATACCTAGTTCAATCTCGTTACCGGCAAGTCTCTTTACTCGTTACGTAATACGTCATCTCACAACTAACACATTAGTTGCAATGCTTGCAAGGCTTATGTGATGTGCATTACCGAGAGGGCCCAGAGATACCTCTCCGACAAACGGAGTGACAAATCCTAATCTCCAAATACGCCAACCCAACATGTACCTTTGGAGACACCTGTAGAGCTCCTTTATAATCACCCAGTTACGTTGTGACGTTGGTAGCACACAAAGTTTCCTCCGGTAAACGGGAGTTGCATAATCTCATAGTCATAGGAACATGTATAAGTCATGAAGAAAGCAATAGCAACATACTAAACGATCGGGTGCTAAGCTAATGGAATGGGTCATGTCAATCAGATCATTCAACTAATGATGTGATCCTGTTAATCAAATAACAACTCTTTGTCTATGGTTAGGAAACATAACCATCTTTGATTAACGAGCTAGTCAAGTAGAGGCATACTAGTGACACTTTGTTTGTCTATGTATTGACACATGTATTACGTTTCCGGTTAATACAATTCTAGCATGAATAATAAACATTTATCATGATATAAGGAAATAAATAATAACTTTATTATTGCCTCTAGGGCATATTTCCTTCAGTCTCCCACTTGCACTAGATTCAATAATCTAGATTACACAGTAATGATTCTAACACCCATGGAGCCTTGGTGCTGATCATGTTTTGCTCGTGGAAGAGGCTTAGTCAACGGGTCTGCTACATTCAGATCCGTATGTATCTTGCAAATCTCTATGTCTCCCATCTGGACTAGATCCTTGATGGAATTGAAGCGTCTCTTGATGTGCCTGGTTCTTTTGTGAAATCTGGATTCCTTTGCCAAGGCAATTGCACCAGTATTGTCACAAAAGATTTTCATTGGACCCGATGCACTAGGTATGACACCTAGATCGGATATGAACTCCTTCATCCAGACTCCTTCGTTTGCTGCTTCCGAAGCAGCTATGTACTCCGCTTCACATGTAGATCTCACCACGACGCTTTGTTTAGAACTGCACCAACTGACAGCTCCACCGTTTAATGTAAACACGTATCCGGTTTGCGATTTAGAATCATCCGGATTAGTGTCAAAGCTTGCATCAACGTAACCGTTTACGATGAGCTCTTTGTCACCTCCATATACGAGAAACATATCCTTAGTCCTTTTTAGGTACTTCAGGATGTTCTTGACCGCTGTCCAGTGATCCACTCCTGGATTACTTTGGTACCTCCCTGCTAAACTTATAGCAAGGCACACATCAAGTCTGGTACACAGCATTGCATACATGATAGAGCCTATGGCTGAAGCATAGGGAACATCTTTCATTTTCTCTCTATCTTCTGCAGTGGTCGGGCATTGAGTCTTACTCAACTTCACACATTGTAACACAGGCAAGAACCCTTTCTTTGCTTGATCCATTTTGAACTTCTTCAAAACTTTGTCAAGGTACGTGCTTTGTGAAAGTCCAATTAAGCGTCTTGATCTATCTCTATAGATCTTAATGCCCAATATGTAAGCAGCTTCACCGAGGTCTTTCATTGAAAAACTCTTATTCAAGTATCCCTTTATGCTATCCAGAAATTCTATATCATTTCCGATTAGTAATATGTCATCCACATATAATATCAAAAATGCTATAGAGCTCCCACTCACTTTCTTGTAAATACAGGCTTCTCCAAAAGTCTGTACAAACCCAAATGCTTTGATCACACTATCAAAGCGTTTATTCCAACTCCGAGAGGCTTGCACCAGTCCATAAATGGATCGCTGGAGCTTGCACACTTTGTTAGCTCGCTTTGGATCAATAAAACCTTCTGGTTGCATCATATACAACTCTTCTTCCAGAAATCCATTCAGGAATACAGTTTTTACATCCATCTGCCAAATTTCATAATCATAAAATGCGGCAATTGCTAACATGATTCGGACAGACTTAAGCATCGCTACGGGTGAGAAGGTCTCATCGTAGTCAATCCCTTGAACTTGTCGAAAACCTTTTGCGACAAGTCGAGCTTTGTAGACAGTAACATTACCGTCAGCGTCAGTCTTCTTCTTAAAGATCCATTTGTTCTCAATTGCTTGCCGATCATCGGGCAAGTCAACCAAAGTCCATACATTGTTCTCATACATGGATCCCATCTCAGATTTCATGGCTTCAAGCCATTTTGCGGAATCTGGGTTCACCATCGCTTCTTCATAGTTCGTAGGTTCATCATGATCTAGTAGCATGACTTCCAGAACAGGATTACCGTACCACTCTGGTGCAGATCTTACTCTGGTTGATCTACGAGGCTCAGTAGTAACTTGATCTGAAATTTCATGATCATCATCATTAAATTCCTCACTAATTGGTGTAGGTGTCGCAGAAACCGGTTTCTGTGATGAACTACTTTCCAATAAGGGAGCAGGTACAGTTACCTCATCAAGTTCTACTTTCCTCCCACTCACTTCTTTCGAGAGAAACTCCTTCTCTAGAAAGGATCCATTTTTAGCAACGAATGTATTGCCTTCGGATCTGTGATAGAAGGTGTACCCAACAGTTTCCTTTGGGTATCCTATGAAGACACATTTCTCCGATTTGGGTTCGAGCTTACCAGGTTGAAGCTTTTTCACATAAGCATCGCAGCCCCAAACTTTAAGAAACGACAACTTTGGTTTCTTGCCAAACCACAGTTCATAAGGTGTCGTCTCAACGGATTTTGATGGTGCCCTATTTAACGTGAATGTGGTCGTCTCTAAAGCATAACCCCAAAACGATAGCGGTAAATCTGTAAGAGACATCATAGATCGCACCATATCTAGTAAAGTACGATTACGACGTTCGGACACACCATTACGTTGTGGCGTTCCGGGTGGCGTGAGTTGTGAAACTATTCCGCATTGTTTCAAATGTACACCAAACTCGTAACTCAAATATTCTCCTCCACGATCAGATCGTAGAAACTTTATTTTCTTGTTACGATGATTTTCCGCTTCACTCTGAAATTCTTTGAACTTTTCAAATGTTTCAGACTTGTGTTTCATTAAGTAGATATACCCATATCTGCTTAAATCATCTGTGAAGGTGAGAAAATAACGATATCCGCCACGAGCCTCAACATTCATCGGACCACATACATCTGTATGTATGATTTCCAACAAATCTGTTGCTCTCTCCATAGTACCGGAGAACTGCGTTTTAGTCATCTTGCCCATGAGGCACGGTTCGCAAGTACCAAGTGATTCATAATCAAGTGGTTCCAAAAGTCCATCAGTATGGAGTTTCTTCATGCGCTTTACACCGATATGACCTAAATGGTAGTGCCACAAATAAGTTGCACTATCATTATCAACTCTGCATCTTTTGGCTTCAACATTATGAATATGTGTATCACTACTATCGAGATTCATCAAAAATAGACCACTCTTCAAGGGTGCATGACCATAAAAGATATTACTCATATAAATAGAACAACCATTATTCTCTGATTTAAATGAATAACCGTCTCGCATCAAACAAGATCCAGATATAATGTTCATGCTCAACGCTGGCACCAAATAACAATTATTTAGGTCTAATACTAATCCCGAAGGTAGATGTAGAGGTAGCGTGCCGACCGCGATCACATCGACTTTGGAACCATTTCCCACGCGCATCGTCACCTTGTCCTTTGCCAGTGTTCGCTTAATCCGTAGTCCCTTTTTCGAGTTGCAAATATTAGCAACAGAACCAGTATCAAATACCCAGGTGCTACTGCGAGCTCTAGTAAGGTACACATCAATAACATGTATATCACATATACCTTTGTTCACTTTGCCATCCTTCTTAACCGCCAAATACTTGGGGCAGTTCTGCTTCCAGTGACCAGTCTGCTTGCAGTAGAAGCACTCAGTTTCAGGCTTAGGTCCAGACTTGGGTTTCTTCTCCAGAGTAGCAACTTGCTTGCTGTTCTTCTTGAAGTTCCCCTTCTTCTTCCCTTTGCCCTTTTTCTTGAAACTAGTGGTCTTGTTGGCCATCAACACTTGATGCTCCTTCTTGATTTCTACCTCCGCAGCCTTTAGCATTGCAAAGAGCTCGGGAATTGTCTTATCCATCCCTTGCATATTATAGTTCATCACGAAGCTCTTGTAGCTTGGTGGAAGTGATTGGAGAATTCTTTCAATGACGCTATCATCTGGAAGATTAACTCCTAGTTGAATCAAGTGATTACAATACCCAGACATCTTGAGTATATGCTCACTGACAGAATTATTCTCCTCCATCTTGCAGCTATAGAATTTATTGGAGACTTCATATCTCTCAATCCGGGCATTCTGCTGGAATATTAACTTCAACTCCTGGAACATCTCATATGCCCCATGACGTTCAAAACGTCGTTGAAGTCCCGGTTCTAAGCCGTAAAGCATGGCACATTGAACTATCGAGTAGTCATCAGCTTTGCTCTGCCAGACGTTCTTAACGTCGTCAGTTGCATCAGCAGCAGGCCTGGCACCCAGCGGTGCTTCCAGGAGGTAACTCTTCTGTGCAGCAATGAGGATAATCCTCAAGTTACGGACCCAGTCCGTGTAATTGCTACCATCATCTTTCAACTTTGCTTTCTCAAGGAACACATTAAAATTCAACGGAACAACAGCACGGGCCATCTATCTACAATCAACATAAACAAGCAAGATACTATCAGGGACTAAGTTCATGATAAATTTAAGTTCAATTAATCATATTACTTAAGAACTCCCACTTAGATAGACATCCCTCTAATCCTCTAAGTGATCACGTGATCCAAATCAACTAAACCATAACCGATCATCACGTGAAATGGATTAGTTTTCAATGGTGAACATCATTATGTTGATCATATCTACTATATGATTCACGCTCGACCTTTCGGTCTCCATGTTCCGAGGCCATATCTGCATATGCTAGGCTCGTCAAGTTTAACCTGAGTATTCTGCGTGTGCAAAATTGGCTTGCACCCGTTGTAGATGGACGTAGAGCTTATCACACCCGAGCATCATGTGGTGTCTGGGCACGACGAACTTTGGCAACGGTGCATACTCAGGGAGAACACTTCTTGATAATTTAGTGAGAGATCATCTTATAATGCTACCATCAATCAAAGCAAGATAAGATGCATAAAAGATAAACATCACATGCAATCAACATAAGTGATATGATATGGCCATCATCATCTTGTGCTTGTGATCTCCATCTCCGAAGCACCGTCACGATCACCATCGTCACCGGCGCGACACCTTGATCTCCATCGTAGCATCGTTGTCATCTCGCCAATCTTATGCTTCTACGACTATCGCTACCGCTTAGTGATAAAGTAAAGCATTACAGGGCGATTGCATTGCATACAATAAAGCAACAACCATATGGCTCCTGCCAGTTGCCGATAACTCAGTTACAAAACATGATCATCTCATACAATAAAATTTAGCATCATGTCTTGACCATATCACATCACAACATGCCCTGCAAAAACAAGTTAGACGTCCTCTACTTTGTTTGTTGCAAGTTTTACGTGGCTGCTACGGGCTTAAGCAAGAACCAATCTTACCTATGCATCAAAACCACAACGATAGTTTGTCAAGTTGATGCCGTTTTAACCTTCGCAAGGACCGGGCGTAGCCACACTCGGGTCAACCAAAGTTGGAGAAACTGACACCCGCCAGCCACCTGTGTGCAAAGCACGGCGGTAGAACCAGTCTCGCGTAAGCATATGCCTAATGTCCGTCCGGGCCGCTTCATCCAACAATACCGCCGAACCAAAGTATGATATGCTGGTAGGCAGTATGACTTATATCGCCCACAACTCACTTGTGTTCTACTCGTGCATATAACATCAAACCATAAAACCTAGGCTCGGATGCCACTGTTGGGGAACGTAGTAATTTCAAAAAAATTCCTACGCACACGCAAGATCATGGTGATGCATAGCAAGGAGAGGGGAGAGTGTTGTCTACGTACCCTCGTAGACCGAAGCGGAAGCGTTGACGCAACGTAGAGGAAGTATTCATACATCTTCCCGGTCCAACCGATCCAAGCACCGTTACTCCGTCACCTCCGAGTTCTTGACACACGTACATCTCGATGACGCACCCCGGGCTCCGATCCAGCAAAGCTTCAGGGAGGAGTTTCGTCAGCACAACGGCGTGGTGACGATCTTGATGTTTAACCGTTGCAGGGCTTCGCCTAAGCACCGCTACAATATAATCGAGGTGTAATATCGTGGAGGGGGGCACCGCACAGGGCTAAGGAATGATCACGAAGATCAACTTGTGTTTTCTAGGGTGCCCCCCTGCCCCCGTATATAAAGGAGCCAAGGGGAGGGGGCGGCCGGCCAAGGAGGGGCGCTCCAGGGGGGAGTCCTACTCCCACTGGGAGTAGGACTCCCTTCTTTCCTAGATGGAGAAGGAGAAGGGGGGAAAGAGGAGGAAGAGGGGAAGGAAAGGGGGGGGCGCCGCCCCCCTTCCCTTGTCCTATTCGGACTAGGAAGGGGAGGGGCGCGCGGCCACCTCCCGCCTCCTTCTCTCTTCTCCCTCAAGGCCCATGTAGGCCCGGTAACCCCCCGGTACTCCGGTAAAATGCCGATTTCACCCGGAACGATTCCGATGTCCAAATATAGGCTTCCAATATATCGATCTTTATGTATCGACCATTTCGAGACTCCTCATCATGTCCGTGATCACATCCGGGACTCCAAACAACCTTCAGTACATCAAAATACATAAACTCATAATGAAACTGTCATCGTAACTTTAAGCGTGCGGACCCTATGGTTCGAGAACAATGTAGACATGACCGAGACACGTCTTCGGTCAATAACCAATAGCGGGACCTGGATGCCCATATTGGCTCCTACATATTCTACGAAGATCTTTATCGGTCAGACCGCATAACTACATACGTTGTTCCCTTTGTCATCGGTATGTTACTTGCCCGAGATTCGATCGTCGGTATCCAATACCTAGTTCAATCTCGTTACCGGCAAGTCTCTTTACTCGTTCCGTAATACGTCATCTCACAACTAACACATTAGTTGCAATGCTTGCAAGGCTTATGTGATGTGCATTACCGAGAGGGCCCAGAGATACCTCTCCGACAAACGGAGTGACAAATCCTAATCTCGAAATACGCCAACCCAACATGTACCTTTGGAGACACCTGTAGAGCTCCTTTATAATCACCCAGTTACGTTGTGACGTTTGGTAGCACACAAAGTGTTCCTCCGATAAACGGGAGTTGCATAATCTCATAGTCATAGGAACATGTATATGTCATGAACAAAGCAATAGCAACATACTAAACGATCGGGTGCTAAGCTAATGGAATCGGTCATGTCAATCAGATCATTCAACTAATGATGTGATCCCGTTAATCAAATAAGAACTCTTTGTCTATGGTTAGGAAACATAACCATCTTTGATTAACGAGCTAGTCAAGTAGAGGCATACTAGTGACACTTTGTTTGTCTATGTATTCACACATGTATTATGTTTCCGGTTAATACAATTCTAGCATGAATAATAAACATTTATCATGATATAAGGAAATAAATAATAACTTTATTATTGCCTCTAGGGCATATTTCCTTCAGCCGCTGCATCTGGCCTCGCCGGTGGCTAAACGTCTGACCCGTGTGGGCCCAAGTTGACTTTACCCCTGAGCCTATGAGAGGTGGGGCCGACCTGTTAATTAGTTTAGGATTAGTGCTAACTAATTTTAGTTAGTTTAGGTCACTGACATGTGGTCCTAGGCCCCACTGACAGTTAGTTAGTATTAACTTAATTCTGTTAGTTAGCATGAGACACTGACAGACAGGGCCCACCAGTCAGGTTTGACTAGCCCTGGCGCCTTTGAATCGCTGATGTCACAGTGACGCAGTGCTGACGCAATTATTCATTTTCTCGATTTATTTTTATATAGGAAATTCCAGAAAATATCCAAAACTTCTAAAAATCATAGAAAATCAACCATAGATCCAAATCAAACAAATTATATATGAAAAATGATCAGAAAAATTCAATCTATCCATCTGTAATGGTTTCATGCATGACAAACCACTTTAACCTTGCTGTTTAGGTGAAACAAGCTAACACACTTATTATGCATAGGAACTTTAACTTCCATTTGAATCTTTGGTTCAAATGGACCCATTTCAACTTGTTTCACATTGCATTAGGGAGGACACATCATTTTGCCATGTCATAGCATGCATCATAATGTTGCATATTGTCATGTGTTGATTATGTTCTGTGTGTCCTTCGTGGTAGGTCCTGCCTCCGAGGATATCTTCGAGTATCCAACTGAAGGGCAGTACCCTACTACCACTCCATCAGGCAAGCAGCCCCATTGATCATATCGATACAATCCCATGTTCTCGCCTCTGCTCTCATTTACTGCATTAAGACAACAATGTTTCAAACCGTTGTGTGCTACGGTAGTTGAACCCTTATCCTCTGCATGACCTGTCATTGCCACAGTAACTAGATGAAACCCACTAGCATGTGTAGGAGTTGATTGAGCCATGTATGTGTTACCTACCTTGCTATGCCTGCTATGCTTAGAGTTGTGTCAGGTCTGGTTCATCTGGGTGATGGGCTAGAGTGAAATGTTTATGTCGGTAAGGTGAGGGATGTGTTGAACATGATTTGGTAAAGGTATCGATGAGAGGCCATGTAGGAGTACATGGTGGGTTGTTTCATTGAGGCCGTCCATAAGAACTGAGATCTGTATGCGTGATTTAAGATTCAACTACTACCACACATTGGGCCCTGAAATATGACCCTGCTCGACTTACTGGCCCCTCTCGTCCTCTGTCCAGGAGTTGCAACTAGTTTCTGGTGTTTGTAGGTTATGTATTGGCGGCCGTGCGTAGCGCTAACCCTAGGGGTGGGCTATGATGCGGTAGATACACTGTGGCCGGGTATGCCGGGCGCCCGTTTGGCGTCCCGGGACCCTGTACACATCGTTTGGGGCCGTTGAGGACACCCCGCTGGATTTCCTTGCGGATGGAACCTGAATAGGCAATAAACCTGGACTAGAGACTTGTGCGGTTAGTCAGGTCGTGGTCTACACCCACGTCGGCTTTCGCTTGAAGTCTGCCGAGCACATGTCGTGTGCAGACGCTAAGTGGTGGAAACATGTGTGACGAAGTACACCCCTGCAGGGTATAAAACTATTCGAATAGCCGCGTCCGCGGTAAAGGACTACTTGGTTGCCTATACAGTTCATAGACAAGTTAATGGTTACCACTAAAAGACTCAAGATAAGTGTGAGTAACGAGGATGGCCCTCTCGTAGGATGACGAGGGAGGATCCCCAGTGGAGTATTGTGTTGGTGATTAGTGGACTAGTGTGCGAAAACTATTTTACTAGTGGTGTCCCGTAGGATAGCTTAGCCAAGAGTCAAAGCTGGCTTGCTGCAATAACTCCACCACCTTCTTGAGAATGAGCATGTATAGTAGGTTCTGATGTAAGACTTGCTAAGTACCTTTGTACTCATGTTTGCTTAATTACTGTTTTCAGACGACAACACCGCCCCCTCCAATGGGTTTTATGTAGATCTCGACGTCGATGAGTGACTTGCCACCCAGGTGGTGATCCTGGCCATGGAGGGCCCTATGTAGATAGACAGGCTTCGAGAAGCCTTCTTTCTTTCTAGTGTCTGTACTCAGACTATTTGCTTCCGCATGTGCTTGTATGCTTGTATGACTTGAGTGTCGGGTCATGTGACCCATACCTGTATGAACATGTTATGTATGGCTCTCTGGAGCCTTTAAATAAAGTACTTGAGTTGTAGAGTTTTGTTGTGATGCCATGTTGTATTTGCACATATCGAGCATATTGTGTGTATGATTAAAATGCTTGGTATGTGTGGGATCCGACAATCTAGTTATTTATCCTTGGGAGCCTCTCTTATGGGGAAATGTAGTCTAGTGCTCCTCGAGCCATAGTAGTATTCTACAGCCCGGTTCACCGGAGTCCTGCTAGCCCAGCACTACTACTCAGGACACTTGACTGGCCGGCATGTGTTTCACTCCATTCGTATGTCTGTCCCTTCGGGGAAATGTCACGCGGTGACTTCCGGTGTCCTGCCTAGCCTGCTACAGCCTGGGTTCCCCAGAGTCCTGTTAGCCCAGTGCTACAGCCCGGCACTCGCTGATGACCGACATGCTCGATGTGATTCATGTATGCCTGTGTCCATAGGTCTGTGCCGCTTTGGGTTCACGACTAGCCATGTCGGCTCGGGTTCTCTGTCATATGGATGCTAGCCACTCTATCATATATGTGAGCCAAAAGGCGCAAACGGTCCCGGGCCATGGTAAGGCGACACACGTTGGGATATCATGCGTGAGGCCGCAATGTGATATAAGGTGTTACCGGTTAGATCGATGTGACTTGGAATCGAGGTTCTGACAGAAGCATCTTCGAAGAAAATAGTACCCCCACCGATACCTTTCTTCGGTGCTCATTATTACTATGAGACTTGTGCAATAGATTGTTTGTACTCATGAGTTTCGTTGTGTGCCGACCATGATTGAAAACAATAAGAGCGCTAGCTTTCGGCTTCACCCAGTCTGAGGTCGGAGCTCGGAGGACCCGGTCGTGACAATCGCAGAGGTGCTCCCTTTACTCCCTAGCCGAACAATCGGGAACGTAGGGGTAAGCACAGGAGCCAGGCAACCCATCTTGCAAATCGCTTAAGTCAATATGGTGTATATTGTGGCGTAATACACGAACAAGGAACGAAGTCGTACAAGTATAATCATATGCAAGAGGAAAAGCTTCATAAAGGAAGCCCCCAAATAAATGGGGTATTTGAATTTGTGAGTCACAAACAAAGTTTGGACAAGGAAATTTTTTACAAGCAACTTTTTTTCAAAAAAGTATAATGCTTGGTCGAACCGAACACAAGTTAAAAATTTAAAACTTGCAGCATGAAGGCAACTTAGCTGGTTAATGTGTTCGGTATGGACGACGCAGTCCGAGCTTGATGCGGGACAAGGTTCCATCCCCCAACCTGGTCCCGAGGTGGCGGAGCAAAGAGCTCGGCACTTCGAAGTTGTGACATAGCACGGTCAATGCAGGCCGGCAGAGTGATGCCGAAGTCCCCGGCATGGGGTAATGAAGTGTTGACGAAGCCCCCCGTCCAGCCGAGGTGATGCCAAAGGATATAGTCCGGCTGGATCATTTTCCTCTGCATAAAAAATAGTGCAAACCGGAGATAATAGTAATAATAATAAAAATCATTGCATAATAAATAATTTATGCAAAGTGAGTAATAAAAGAAATATGGCCTGGCGCCGAAGTCAATGTCCATGCAGGGCGTCAGCGTGATGCGGTAAAGGCGTGGCAAAGCCCGAATTCACAGGTCGGCCCGAGTTCCGGATGCGGCATTCGCCGGACTATGTACGGAAACTTGACCGAACCACCATTTTGATAGACCTGCGTACATATGATGGACAAACCAGAGTAATAATTCTTTGGGAAAAATGAAACCAAACAAGCAAAAAATACTAGGATTAATAGCACCTGGTTTATTTGTTGTAGCAATCCGAAGAAAGGTGATTCACAAAATTGGGACTCGATCCGCGCACCCATTGCCTGATGGGCGATAAAGCGACGGCACGATGATGCTGGCAAAGGTTGGCTCGCCAAGGCAAAGCCCTCAGTCCAGCTAACGTGATGGAGCTGGTCGGCTAGTGACGCCGAAGTCTCCAGAGTATAGGTTGATGAATAGATGGCGAAGCCCCCGGTCCAGCCGAGATGTCAAAGCCTCGATGTTAGCCGATGAGTCGAAGTAGGTCAGCGTGATGGACCCTGGCTTGAAGAAGCAACAGTTCGGCCCTGCCGTTGCAAGTCGTGATGTGGTCGATGCTGGCTTGATGAAGTGACCGTGCGGCGATGCCGGTATGCCCGCTCCGTGAAATCCCTGGGGCGGCGATGTTGGTGATGATTTATCCTTCGCGATGCCGGACTCTTGTTCGGCTTGCCAAGATGATGATCCGAAGAAGTTGAGCTCGGCTCAACAAAGTGACGACGCGTCTAGCGTAGGTCGGCAGCCGTGGAGCAATATTACCGAACTGGTTTGACACCAGCATGATGTTGAAGATTATGTTCAAAAGATTTTCAAATTAGTGGGATTTGTTCGGGAAGAAAACACAACACCCCATACAAAACTTCCTTCAAAAAGTTTGTCCGAAATCCCGTTCATAAAAAAGATGAACTCGGGTCGGATTCGTTTGCGCGCAGAAAACATATCCGAAAAGTGAAGCACTAATCGGAAGGTTCCCGGAGTTTGGACGGTCGGATCGAGATGAAATTATGAGGGGTGGTAGATATAGGAATTCCGCAGCAGATCAATGGTTGGATCTTCTAAAGGACGTCCAAGCTAGAAGCCGGACACCACGCCCGAAACTCGTCCAGATTCTCGTCCAGATTTCATAGGGCTCCGGTATATCTTAGATTGTCAGAGATTCCTCCATCGGAACTCGATGAAATTGTGCGTGGTTTCTGTAGACTTAATTCCACACAATTCCACCAAAGGGATCGTCAAAGCGATGCTCAAAGAGATGGTGGCAGCGAATACAAGTTTGTTGTTCGGAAAAATAGCACGGTCGCCCGAGGGCAATGTTGACTTGAGCCCTCGAGCTCCATGGATGATTCCTCCATGATCTTGATAGAGATCGGAGTTGATGTTGATTAAGGCCCTCGTCCGAACATGACGGTCGGAGATGGAGTACGGTCCTTGGTCGAGCCAAGGTGAACAGTCGAGCCGGCGACGAAGATGATGGTATCGCAGTTAACCTGCAGACGAGCCATCAATCCTTTTGTCGATCACACAGCGGAACTCTCAATGAAAGCACCAATGTCGGTGTCAAAACCGGCGGATCTCGGGTAGGGGGTCCCGCACTGTGAGTATAAGGCAGATGGTAACAGAAGGCAGGGGACACGATGTTTTACCCAGGTTCGGGCCCTCTTGATGGAGGTAAAACCCTACGTCCCGCTTGATTTATTCTTGATAATATGAGTAGTACAAGAGTTGATCTACCACGAGATTGGAGAGGCTAAACCCTAGAAGCTAGCCTATGGTATGATTGTATGTCTCCTCTATCGACTAGCCTGGCCTCGGTTTATATAATGCACGAGAGGCCTAGGATAACAAGAGTCCTAGCCGAATACGCCGGTGGGGAGGAGTCCTTGGCTTGATCGCCAAGTCTTGTGGAATATTCCTTGTATGCGGTGGCTGTCCGAACTGGCCCATGAGTATACGGCAATGGGGGTCCTCGGCCCAATCTAACAGATCGGGAGATGAAGTGGTGAGTATCCCCAAGTCCAGGACACCGTCAACTGGCCCGGGGGGTTAAAATAAAGATGACCCTCGGGAGCGCGACTCCCAAGGGAAAATTATAGGTGGTGGTGACGCAAAAGGTAAAACCAAGGTTGGGCCTTGCTGGAGGAGTTTTATTCAAAGCGAACTGTCAAGGGGTTCCCATAACACCCAATCGCGTAAGGAACGCAAAATCAAGGACCATAACACCGGTATGACGGAAACTAGGGTGGCAAGAGTGGAACAAAACACCAGGCATAAGGCTGAGCCTTCCACCCATTACCAAGTATATAGATGCATTAATTAAAATAATAGATATTGTGATATCCCAACAAATCCATGTTCCAACATGTAACAAACTTCATCTTCACCTGCAACTAGCAACGCTATAAGAGGGGCTAAGCAAAGGTGGTAGCATAGTCAAACAATGGTTTGCTAGGAAAGGTGGGTTAGAGGCTTGACATGGCAATATGGGAGGCATGATATAGCAAGTGGTGGGTAGCGCGGCATAGCAATAGAGCGAACAACTAGCAAGCAAAGATAGAAGTGATTTCGAGGGTATGGTCATCTTGCCTGAGATCCCGCAAGGAAGAAGAACGAGTCCATGAAGAAGACAAACGGACGAAGTCGAACGAATCCTCACAAACGCGACGTTATCAGAACTAACCCGGAGAAGCAACACAGGAAAGAAGCAAACAATATAGTAAACAACCTCCACATAAACATGGCATGATGCACAGCCAAGTAAGATGCATGTACGGTTTAAAGAGGAATGGCATGGCAAAGTGCACAAAGAATACTACAAATTAAGTGAACACCACATGACTTATTTAGTTCTCTCCCGTTTATGTACTCAAGAATATTAAATGTTGGTTAGCATGGCAAGAGGTGAAGCATATGAAAACTACCTATCTAGGCAAGTTTAAATGAGGCTGGAACAACAAGCAACAAGTCCGGAAAATCCTCATGTGCAAATTATGGATTTGGTACTGTTGTGCCCTAAACCATATTTTAGAGTTGTTAAACATGCAAGATGAGTGCACCAAGTTAAACTAGGAATTTTTCAACCCCATTTACATATAAAGTTTATTAAAATCCGAGCTACGGTTATTAAGTTATTAATTAAAGCATTTAGCATGGCATATGAGCAAAATTAATCAAACAACATGTTAAACATGGATGAAAGTGGCATATTATTAAACTATATGAGATTCTAAGCATTTTTCATATATAATGTTTTTACATATGATGCACGGTTGTTGAGTTTTAATATGCATGGAGTTTAGGGACTTTTCTGCAAAACGGTAAACCTCTGGAAAAAAGGAAAAAATATAGTATGAAAAAAACATGAAACGGGCCGTATCTAGAAGGCCCGATAGGAACAAGGGAACTAGAGGGCATCTCACCCATGGGCTCGGCCCAGTAGGAAGCAGAGGAGGCCGGCTGAGGCAGCGGTCGGGCCGGCCAGCCTGAGGCCCACACGGACGCTGGATCTGGGCCTTGGATGCGGGGTCAACGCACGCAGGAGGGTGCGGCGATGCAGCACCGAACGAGGTAGGACGATGACGGTGATCTGGCGCGTCTCCGGCGAGGTCCAAGGCGCGAGATGGCCAGAGACAAGGTCGGGGACGGATGGATCTGGCCCTTGGGCACCAGATCCGATCGGAGTTGGACAAAGACGGTGTCGAGGAAGGCCACGGCGGTGACGGTTCCCTGCTGCGACGAGCTGAGGCAAGGCGGCGGCGAACGCGTCCTCTGGCGAGGTCCAGGCGGCGGTGAAAAGTTGGGGACGCGAGGCGGCAACTCCTCCCACGACCGGCCGGCATGGACGGTGCTCCAGCGAAAAGGGCTGGATGAAGGCGGCGGCGTGGCGCTCCCGTTCTCATCGGGATCGAGCGGGGGAAGCAGCGCGGCGATGCAGATCGGGCAGAGTAGCGCTCGGGCCTCGGATGGGCTCGGGCGGGCCTTGCGCGGGCCTGAGCGGGCCACGGCGGCGCAGGGAGACAGGAGAACGCGTGGCCTGCCCGGATTGGCCGCGGGAGGCGGCTGGCGACCGCTCAGCCAACGGCGGCGCGCCATGTGGCGATATAGTGGTGGTTGGCACCGGAAAACGAGGTGGAGGCGGCGGCTGATGATTAGGGCCGCATAATTTTAGGAGGAGGGGTAGGTAGCTGCCCAAAAATGGAAGGGGAGGTGGTTTATATAGGGCAGGTTTTAGGGTTAGGGGGGTTTTCGGAGCCTCCGATCGCGATCCGACGGCTCCGGGCACGAGGAGGGGTAGGTTGGAGCTTGTGGGCTGTGCAGAAGACCTCGGTCTGATAGGAGAGAAGAGAGAGAGAGGCCCGCGTCTGTTTCTGGAGACCAAAAACGTCCGACGTTTGACCGACTATATTGTCGCTATAGTTATCCGTTGGGGCGTCAAACGGACTCCGAATGCCATGAAATTTGACAGGAGGCCTATCTACACTATAACAACACTACATGCCAACTTTCAACCCATTCCGAGAAATTTTCTGGCCACTTATAAAATAATATTTCGGTGGTGCCGCGGGCGCGTGCGAGTCTGTCTGGGCTCAGAACGGACAACGGAAAGAATTGGGAGACCCGGACGGATGCAAGTTTCGAAAACTTGCAGACGCAATGAGGATGATGACATGGTAGGATGCAACACGCAATCGAAATGACAAGGAAACAACAGCGAATAACTGGAAGACACCTGGCGCATCGGTCTCGGGGCGTCACAACACTCCGGCACTACAAGAGGATATCGTCCCGAGATCTAGGATGGCACCGGAGGGGAACGGAAGAGGAAGAGAAGAGGTAAAACTAAGTTGCTTCTTTGACAAACGAGTGAAGCCACGAGCCTTGAGAGGTTGTACAAATTGAAAGAAAGAATACAACAAAGATGAACAAAGTTGAAAACACTCCGTTAGAAAAGAGGAACAAGGACCATTACGAGAACCTTGTAGGTTGAAAGACATAAGAAAAGGGTTGCAATGGACAACAAGTACATGCAAGCACTCCGGTAGAAACGAGATGTACAAGGAACGATAAGGATCAATTACGACAACAGTCCAGTTGGAAATGGAAGGCAAATATGAACTTGGACAAATGAAAGCACTTGGATGAGACTCTGGTTGGAAGATGAATGATAGACACAACACTTCGGTTAAAACAAGATAGGGAAGGAATAAGAATGATATAATTTGGGCAGCACTCCGACCGTAAATGGAAGGAATTGAACATGAACTAGACAAGGTGAGAGGATACTTGATGAGATCAACAACACACTGCCCTCGGAACTATTGAAAGAATGGCACAAGGGGTAAGAGAGATTTCAGACAGCACTCCGGTTGAGAAGGGAGGCAAAACTTGATAAGATGAGAGAGCTCGAATGAAAACACGACACTCCGGTTAAATGGATAAGCAAAAGGAAAGAACATGATCCTCACAATTCGAGATGAAGAGTGAAGAGAGCAACATCACAATGCTTTTGGAACAAAAGAATAGAAGCTAGATTGTTGGGATAAAGGGACGGAGAAGAAAATGACAAGTTCTGCCATAAATGAACTTGGAGAACACCCTTCCAAGAAGGTTATAACGAATTTGTTGGAAAACCAACAATGAAACGAAGAAGCTTATAGTGGTCTTATGAAAAGCATCTCAAAACTGAGGCAAAATTCTGCCACTAACGGAAATAGTAGATTGGATTGATATGAACAAGGAGACGAGAAACTTATTTCACCGGGAGGATAAATGAAGAACTTGGGTCATTTATGAGCACCATAAATAGCAGCAATCCTTAGGGAAGGCTTTAGGTGAAATATAACCCAAGATAACTCCATTGAAGAGATTGATGGATTTAAAATACCTCATTCTTGACAACACGTGAATCACGAAACAAGAATGGAAATTGTCATTAAAAGATATAGCACCACCTCAAAAGATAAGGTAGAAAGAATCACACTTCATAATGCAAGAAGAGGAATACTTGATCTCCTCAAAACAAACATGTGTTGAGCACCATGTTCATTTTATAGTAAATCTTGGCGGATCATAACTTCGAGAGAAAAATCCAGAGGACAATTGAAGAATGAAAGAAACCCTTGACGAACCACCATGCTGTGTCTTCGTGAGAACTCCGGTAATAAAAGAATGATCAATCGAAAGGAAAGAGAAGTTGAAAACACAAGGTGAAGACTTGCAATGATTTAGATGGAGTTTCACGACGAGATAATGCGAAAAACTTGGAACTCCGGAAAAGAAAAGATGAACAATTGAAACCAAGAGTTTTGATGAACCTCCAAAACAAGGAATTGAATTTACTCGAAGAAACAAGAATAAGAATTACATTATGCTTACCCTTCACCAATTAAATTGATGACAAGCAACGGATTTGGCATACTACTTATTCTCGTAGAAAGGATTAAGATAGATATCGCACCAACTTGGGAAGGTATTGATGGAACCACCGGTGGGATTTGGAATCAATGAATGAATTTATACAAAAACAACGAAATAGAATTCTTGAATGGACCACCGTAAGAATTGAAAAACGAACGAAGTAAAGGGATGAATCACCGGTAAGAATTTGAAAATGAACAAAGATGCTTGGGGAAATTTAGATACAAGAAAATGAAGAGATCACGAGCAGATTAGATAATACTTGAATGATGCACCAGTAAGATTTGGAGAATGAGAGCTGAAAGTTTAAATGAATAATTCTGAGATGATAGGCTCCAGAGAATCAAACTAAAAAGACTCCTGAATTGCTCCAGATGGATGAAAAGAATTCTCACACTCGAAAACAATTATGAGAGGATGGCGTCAAGCTTGAACTTCTCATCTTTGGAAGAACGGATAAGATTTGGAGTAAAACTCTTCCTCCGTCTTCAAATGCAGAGAATGACGATGGGAAACACCACCATGAATTGTTGAGATACTCCAGGATGATAATTAGAAAGGTTGAACCGATGATGACAAGAATTTGACAGATCTTGGAGAAAGACATTTGACTAATGACAAATCATTCTTACGTCAAACTTTGAAATGAATTTGAAAAGCTCCGGGAAAATTAGAAGAGTCAGGTAAGATCCTGGGAAAAGACATGTGGATTAGGGCCCACTCAAAAGAAACACCGTTGAAGAGATTGCTTGAAAAGAGAGATTGCACCGGTTGAATTAAATGTCTTGAATGAGATACCAATCTCGAAAGAGCTTGAACGAATGCAGAGTGGAAACACGAATCTTCGAGATATCTTGAACACTCCAGAACAATTGAATAGCGAGAAGTGGATGATTAAGAGGTGCACTTATTTGAATTTTGAATGAGATATCAATTTGGAATGTTATACAATAGATCATCACTACATAGCATATTTTATTGCATTTTGGTTGATCCTAGAAATTTCATGCAACTCAAGGACCCTCGGAGAGTTGGGGATTTCGATATTTTCATATTTGAGTTTTCTCAAATTTTGAAAATTGGATCATTTGATTTTATTTATTTCATCTTCAATTATTTCTATTATAAAAATATGAGAGAGGGAATAAAATGACGTTCCCAAAATAAAGAAATATTGAGGATTTCATAATAAAATCAAATAAGATTTTGTTTTGGTTTTATTTGCTATTTTATTTGAATTTAGGAAAAATGCGCGTTTTTCAAAATTGCATTTAGGCCCCAAATAAATGTTCATCCTGTGCGGCTTGATTTTAGAAGCCGGGGAAAATTTATTTCGGGATTTTTGGAGTCCGTTTAGTATTTCTTTTGTTTTTTTCCTGAGCGTAATTATTTAAAGAAAAACGCGCAAACCGACCTACGGGCCGTATCCGGCCAGGACTCCCTAGCGGGGGCTTTATATAGCGCCGCCCCGGGCCGCCTCAGCCCACCCGCCCGCCGCCTCCCCAAACCCTAGCCGCGCCGAGCCCCAGCCGCCGCCAGACCCGCCCGCCGAGGTTGACCCGCCACCGGTTTTTTTAGAAAACCGTTGGTTTTCACCAGTTTATTTTCATTTTTTTAGATTCGATTTTTTTAGATAGATCGGTTTTTTTCTCGGTTTAGTTATTTAGCGAGCGTTCGCTCGTTCGTTCGTTTTAATGAACGCGTTCATCGTCTAGATCCAGATAACGAACGTTCGTTCGTTAATCTGTTCATCGTTTTTCTTTTTCTCGGATTAAATCCGCGATTTTTCTGATCGCGATTCCTGATCCGATTTTCATTTTAGTATAACTTTCCACTCGTTTATCAGAATCATAAGATTCAAGCACCTGGAGTTTCGTCTCGAAACTCTCTTTCGGTTCAGTCAACTCAAACAAGTTTTGCCTGTGTAAAATTTGACCTAGATCCAGAATAGTAACGAAGCCCGTTTCTTTTGCTGTTTGTCTTTCGTTGCTTCGTTCGATTTGATTCTTTTTGCCAACCGGAGTTATTAAGTTGAACTTTCTGGTTAGATCTCTTATTTGAGTTTTACCTGTGTATTACTTGAGTACTTATTGTGTGCTTGTTTGTTTGCGATAGAGTATCCGGAGTGTGCCGCTTGCTACTTCGAATCTCTAGGTTTCACGGATCATCAGCAAGGCAAGTAACACTTTGACCATCCCTCCTATTACCCAGTTTTATTGCATTAGATCAATCCTCACACATTGCATGATTAGGATCTAATTAGATTGTGAGTTTTGGGAAGTAGATGAGGTAGTACCTATCACATGTTTTATTATCAAACCTTTGGGAGTTACTTCTACGTTTGTTTATGATGCCATGCTATGCTAGTAGACGTGGATTGGGTGAGTGGAATCCATGACAGATGTGAGTTTGTTAAATTAATGGTTTATCTAAGGTGGCAACTTAAATACACATCTCGGTGAATTGTGGCACCTGGGTATTCCAGTGATTGCCTGTTTTTCTTTGTGGACCGCCACCCAGGCTCAAAGGGATCATGAGATTATTCATAATAGAAACTTCCGTGTGCAGCCACAAGCTACTATGGGCTCTAGCATAGTTGATTAAGTTGTGCGAACTCTTAAAGTGGTAGACTAGCAGATGTAGGGGAAAGTAGGTGTAACGGTCTACCCGTTCGTAAGGTGCTAGCGCTTATGAAAGACTATGTCTCGGTCATCCATTTCTCAAAGACCCTGTAGTGCGAGAATCCCAACGGAGGAGATCGAGTCTTGTGGGGAAAAATGCGCAAACCTCTGCAGAGTGTATAAACTAATCATGGTTAGCCGTGTCCCTGGTTATGGACAACTTGAGTATCTAGTACTTGGATTATCATGTGAATCTCATCATGTTACTCTAATAAATTTTGTTGGGTTTTAATGATGATGTTTAATTGGGATTGAGAGGGTGTCTACACTCTCAATGTTTAACAACCACCATGTTAGTTAAATAAAATGTATTCCTTTGTGGTAGGGAAAAATTGGATTTACGCAAAACTGTAACCATAGAGCTTTCCACCAGCCAAATATGCATGTAGTATAGCCTTATTCTATTATTGCTCTCTATGTGTTACATTGCCAGCATATTCCATGTGCTGACCTGTTTCGGGCTGCAACGTTCATGTTGCAGACTTTTCAGACGACGAGTAAGGTGCCTTTAGGTCGTGGTTCTATACTCAGTGATGCCGTTGGAGTTGATGGACTCGCTTATCTTCCAAGCCTTCCGCTGTTATCATTATTAGATGGCCTTAAGCCATATTTATTGTAATAAGTTCTCTTTTGAGACACTCGATGTATTAAGTGTGTGATTTCTACTTTGTTATAAATCCTTCAAGTACTGCGTGGTGTTAGCATTACTGATCCAGGGATGACACCGGAGCACAGAGATTGGACCGTTTGAGGTCTGGTCGCTACAAGATGGTATCAGAGCACACGATGACTGTAGGACACGACCACTAAGCTAAAGCCCTAGATCACTACTCACTCTTCTCATTCTGACTCCTCATCTTTTCTACTCTCTTAGGATGGCGTATGCAAGGAACAAGTTCATGCAACCAGATGAAGATACACCCTTTGGACGTCACTTGAAGGAAGTCACTAGATACCTGAACATAGGAGTACCAAGCTTCACCGGAACCTAGAACGCCACTTTACCGGAAGAGGAGCGCTGGATGATTCAAGGTCAATTTCAAGGAAGGACGTTCATGCCAGTCACTGAGCCCATAGAGTTTTCCTTTGATGCACCAACCTGGAGTCTAGGAAAGAGCATGGCAGCTCACATCGCCATGGGACGTATTGGAGAATTTTACCGCAATGATCTCAAGGATACTATCTACCAGATTTTTGGGCGCCGAGATGAGCAATGGGAGATGATCAGTACCAAGAAGGATAGATCAATCACAGCTTTTATCCAGGAGTTAAACCAGCACATTCGACGTCAGGAGAACCAAATGTGCACCGACATGATAGATCTGAAGAAGGCGAGGACAAGAATCAAGGAACTGGAGGAAGAACTCAAGGCTACACGTGAAGATTATGAAGAGGAAATCGAAGTACTAGTGGATAAGAATGCTGACCTAACAATGAAGATCGGAATATTTATGGGAGGCCCTACACTAGTAGAAGAAGACGAAGAACCCAAGGAGATTCGCCCGGAAGACTACATCATCATCGACGACACCGACTCGGATCCAGATGATAGCGATGATGACTATGTTGATGAAGCAGGAGCAGATATCATGGTGTCTGCAACCGAAGAATATTTCTAGTAGACCACCCCATCAGTAGTAGTAGTCCACTATGTACATATAGTAGTCCGAGCACTTTTGCGATAGTTAGATCGATTGTATGCTTTTGTTTGATTGAACAAAGTGAATTGTTTGCTTTTGCCTCATGTGCATATGGGTAGTGTTTTCTCTCTAGACCCCTCTCTATTCTTAAATGTCATCTTTTCTAAACCCTCAGATGCCTCCGAGACGTGACCCCGGATTTACCTTCCCACCGGAGCTCACTCAGTTGATCCAGTAGCAAAATTCATTGATGCAGTTGCTAGTCCAGAATCAGAATCAGGGGAACAACAACAACAACCCACCACCACCACCACCACCACCTGTTGATCACTTAGCCCGTTTTATTAGGCTGAATCCGCCGGTGTTTTCCAGTAGCACCGAGCCGATAGTAGGAGATGATTGGCTCCGCAAAACAGTAAGGGAGTTGGCCACGGCAGGATGCACAGATGCGGAAAAGGTGAAGTTTGCCGCACATCAGCTTGACGGACCCGCAGCATCATGGTGGGAGAATTTCACAGCCACTTTCCCTATCGACACTATCACATGGGACCACTTCCCGCAGGCTTTCCATACTGCCCATGTTTCAGCAGGAGATATGGCCCTGAAGAAGCATGTGTTCCGCAACTTGCGCCAAGGAGGACGGACAATTGGCCAGTATGTGGAGGACTTTAGTAAGCTAGCATGTTATACTGCAGATGACGTTGCTACGGATGCAACTAAGCAGGACAAGTTTCTGGAAGGACTGAATGATGAGTTGAGCATGCAGTTGATGGTAGCAACCTTCATCAACTACCAGGAGTTGGTAGATCGTGCTCTTATGATTGAAGGGAAGCAGCAGCAGATTGAGAATCGCAAGAGGAAGTATGGACAAGGGAAGTACAATTCAGGAGCTCAGCAGAAGCCACGTTTTACCCCTAGACCGGGAGGACATTTTCAGCATACCCATGGAGGAGGTAGCTTGCACAATCATAATGGACCCAAGAATGGTAATGGGAATGGAGGAAGCAACGGCCAGAACCATACCAACCCATCAACCCCAGCCAAAAGAGACCTGAGCCAAGTCACTTGCTTTAAGTGCTAGAAGACCGGACATTATGCCAATGAATGTCCTGAAGCCCAGAATGGAAATGGCAATGGAAGCTCTGGGAAGAAGCCTAACCCTTTCAATAGGGGACAGGTGAACCACGTTAACATGGAGGAGGTCGAAGAGCAGCCGTATGCAGTAATCAGTATGTTTTTGGTTAAGTCATTTACTGCACTTGTTCTTTTTTATACTGGTGCATCGCATTCATACATATCAAGGGGATTTGCGGATAAGTATAACTTACCCACCAAAGTTCTTAGAGCACCTATGTTAGTAAGCTCACCAGGAGCGGAGTATATGGCTAGTAAGGGATGTTTTCAAGTGCCATTGAGTATAGGCAGACATGTGTTTCCCTCGGATTTAATCATTTGGGAATCACAAGGTTTGGATGTAATTCTGGGTATGGATTGGCTGTCGATGTATGGAGGAAACATCGATTGTGCCAGTAAGTCAATTTTGCTTACCACCCCAGAAGGAAGAAGGATCAAGTATGTATCCCGACATGTGCCTAAAAGGACTCAAGTAAATTCGTTAACAGGAGTTGTGTAGGAGGAAGTGCCAGTAGTGAAGGATTTCCCTGATGTATTTCCAGAGGAGTTGCCAGGCATGCCACCAGATAGAGATATTGAGTTTTTGATTGAGCTTTTGCCAGGCACAGGGCCAATATCTAAGAGACCATACAGGATGCCCGCAAAAGATTTGGAGGAGATTAAGAAGTAGATTAACGAGTTACTGGATAAAGGATATATCCGCCCAAGTTCTTCACCTTGGGGATCGCCAGTACTTCTAGTGGAAAAGAAGGATGGATCCTTAAGGATGATTGTTGATTATTGAGGATTGAATGAAGTAACCATCAAGAACAAGTACCCACTACCGATGATCAATGATCTGTTTGATCGATTGCAAGGAGCTAAGGTATTTTCTAAGATCGGTCTGCGATCAGGATACCATCAGTTGAAAATTCGAGAACAGGATATACCTAAGACGGATTTTACCACCAGGTATGGGCTGTACGAGCATACTGTTATGTCATTTGGACTGACTAACGCACCTGCATATTTTATGAACATGATGAACAAAGTGTTTATGGAGTTTTTGGAAAAGTTCGTCGTAGTGTTCATTGATGATATTCTGGTTTACTCGAAAAATGAAGAGGAGCATAAGGAGCATTTCCGTTTGGTACTTGGTAAGCTCAGAGAACATCAGTTATATGCCAAGTTTAGCAAATGTGAGTTTTGGTTAAAGGAAGTTGGATTTCTCGGACACGTTATATCCGGAGAAGGTATAGCAGTAGATCCCACCAAGGTTGACACTGTGACAAATTGGGAAGCGCCAACAACAGTTGGAGAGATCCGGAGTTTCCTTTGACTTGCAGGATACTACCGGAGGTTTATTGAAAATTTCTCAAAGATTGCTAAGCCTATGACGGAGTTGTTGAAGAACGATACCAAGTTCATATGGACTGAGGAATGTGAGGCCAGTTTCCAGGAGTTGAAGAAACGTCTGGTTACATCACCAGTGTTGATTTTGCCGAATTAGACCAAGGATTATGAGGTGTATTGCGACGCTTCACATCGAGGACTTGGAGCAGTGCTTATGCATGAAGAGTTGTTTCCTATGCCTCACGACAGCTTAACCCTCATGAGTTGAATTATGCCACTCATGATTTGGAGTTAGCAGCCGTAGTGCATGCGTTGAAGACTTAGAGAGATTTTCTCATTGGAAACCATTATGAGGTGTACATGGATCACAAGAGTTTGAAGTACATTTTCACACAGAAGGAGTTAAATCTCAGGCAAAGGAGATGGTTGGAGCTCATCAAGGATTATGATATGAGATTGCATTATCACCCCGGAAAGGCTAACGTAGTAGCCGATGCGCTGAGCCGTAAAAGTCTTGTCAACACCCTAATGACGGGAGATTTACCCAGGGAGTTAGCCAAAAATCTTCGTGAGCTATGTTTGGAGATAGTCCAGAAAGGCTATGTAGCAGCATTGGAGATTCAGTCTACATTGATGGATAAGATCAGAGAAGCTCAAAGGAATGACAAGGAGATCGCTTCTATTAAGGAGAAAATGAGCAAAGGAAAAGCTAAAGGATTTCGTGAGGATGAGCACGATACCTTATGGTTTGAAGACCGTGTTTATGTGCCCAACGACTCAGAGATCAGGAAGTTGATTCTGCAAGAGGCCCATGATTCACCATATTCGATTCACCCAGGAAATACCAAGATGTATTTGGATTTGAAGGATACTTTCTGGTGGACCGGAATGAAGAAGGATATTGCGGAGTATGTAGCAGTTTGCGATGGGTGCCAGAGAGTAAAGGCAGATCATCAGAAGCCAGCGGGATTGCTACAGCCATTGCCAATACCCGAATGGAAGTGGGATAAGTTAGGCATGGACTTTATTACAGGATTGCCCCGAACTCGTTCATGCTATGGCTCGATTTGGGTTGTAGTCGATCGTTTGACAAAGGTAGCTCATTTCATTCCAGTGAAGACTACCTATACTAGTGCCAAGTTGGCAAAGATATACATGACCAGGATCGTATGTCTGCACGGAGTTCCAAGGAGCATTGTATCAGATAGAGGAACCCAGTTTACCTCATAGTTCTGGAATCAGTTGCATGAAACTTTGGGTACCAGGCTAGAGTTCAGTACAGCTTTCCACCCGCAGACAATTGGACAGACCGAGAGAGTCAATCAGATTTTGGAGGATATGCTGAGAGCTTATGCGCTAGATTATGGATCTAGTTGGGACGAGAATTTGCCATATGCAGAGTTCTCTTACAACAAAAGTTATCAATCTAGTTTGAAGATGGCCCCTTTCGAAGCCTTGTACGGAAGGAGGTGCAGGACCCCATTATCGTGGGATGAAGTTGGAGACCGTCAGTTGTTTAGACCGGATCTGATTAAGGTGTCTGAACGGAAAGTAAAATTGATTCGCGATAGGCACAAGGTAGCCCAGTCCAGGCAGAAGAGCTACGCAGATTCTAAACGCAAGGAGACAGTTTACGAAGTCGGAGACCGAGTTTATCTTCGAGTATCTCCACTTTGAGGAGCTAAGCGCTTTGGAGTTAAGGAAAAGTAAGCGCCGCGTTTTGTAGGACCATACAAGGTTTTGGAACGTATGGGAGAAGTAGCTTATAAGTTGGAATTGCCCGAAGGATTGTCAGGATTTCACGACGTGTTCCACGTTTCCCAGTTAAAGAAGTGCCACACAAAGATGGCTGATATACCGCTAAGAGATACAGTGCCGCTCGAAGCGATTCAGTTGGACAGTGATTTGACCTATGAGGAGAAACCAGTTAAGATTCTTGAGTATGCCAGCCGAGTCACCCGCAGCAAGGTTATCAAGTTTTGCAAAGTTCAGTGGAGCCACCACACGGAGGAGGAAGCCACCTGGGAACGAGAGGATGATTTGCTGAAGGACCACCCTCACCTATTTTCTAGCCAACCTGAATCTTGAGGGCGAGATTCATTTTAAGGGGGGTAGGTTTGTAACATCCCAAATTTTCAATTTGGAATGTTATACAATAGATCATCACTGCATAACATATTTTATTGCATTTTGGTTGATCCTAGAAATTTCACACAACTCAAGGACCCTCGGAGAGAGTTGGGGATTTTGTTATTTTCATATTTGAGTTTTCTCAAATTTTGAAAATAGGATCATTTGATTTTATTTATTTTATCTTCAATTATTTCTATTATAAAAATATGAGAGAGGGAATAAAATGACTTTCCCAAAATAAAGAAATATTGAGGATTTAATAATAAAATCAAATAAGATTTTATTTTGGTTTTATTTGATATTTTATTTGAATTTTGGAAAAATGCGCGTTTTCCAAAATTGCAGTTAGGCCCCAAATAAATGTTCATCCTGTGCGCCTTGATTTTAGAAGCCGAGGAAAATTTATTTCGGGATTTTTGGAGTCTGTTCAGTATTCCTTTTGTTTTTTTTCTGAGCGTAATTATTTAAAAAAAACGCCCGAACCGACCTACGGGCCGTATCCGGCCAGGACTCCCTGGCCGGGGCTTTATATAGTGCCGCCCCGGGCCGCCTCAACCCACCCGCCCGCCGCCTCCCCAAACCCTAGCCGCACCGCGCCGCCGCCGCCGCCGCCGGACCCGCCCGCCGAGGTTGACCCGCCGCCGTTTTTTTAGAAAACCGTTGGTTTTCACCGGTTTATTTTCGGTTTTTTAGATCTGGTTTTTTAGATAGATCGGTTTTTTTCTCGGTTTAGTTATTTAGCAAGCGTTTGCTCGTTCGTTCGTTTCAATGAACGCGTTCATCGTTTAGATCCAGATAACGAACGTTCGTTCATTAATCTGTTCGTCGTTTTTCTTTTTCTCGGATTAAATCCGCGATTTTTCTGATCGCGATTCCTGATCCGATTTTCCTTTTAGTATAACTTTTTGCTCGTTTATCGATATCAGTTGATTCAAGCGCCTAGAGTTTCGTCTCGAAATGCTCTTTCCATTTAACCAACTCAAACAAGTTTTTGCCTCTGTAAAATTTGACCTAGGTCCAGAATAGTAAACGAAGCCTGTTTCTTTTGCCGTTTGTCTTTCGTTGCTTTGTTTGATTTGATCCTTTTTGCCAACCGGAGTTCTTAAGTTGAACTTTCTGGTTAGATCTCTTATTTGAGTTTTACCTGTGCATTAGTTGAGTACTTATTGTGTGCTTGTTTGTTTGCGATATGGTATCCGGAGTGCGCCGCTTGCTACTTCGAATCTCTAGGTTTCATGGATCGTCAGCAAGGCAAGTAACACTTTGACCATCCCTCCTATTACATTGTTTTATTGCATTAGATCAATCCTCACACATTGCATGATTAGGATCTAATTAAATTCTGGGTTTTGGGAAGTAGATGAGGTAGTACCTATCACATGTTTTATTATCAAACCTTTGGGAGTTACTTCTACGTTTGTTTATGATGCCATGCTATGCTTGTAGACGTGGATTGGGTGAGTGGAATCCATGACAGATGTGAGTTTGTTAAATTAATGGTTTATCTAAGGTGGCAACTTAAATACACATCTCGGTGGATTGTGGCACCTGGGTATTCCAGCGATTGCCTGTTTTTCTTTATGGACCGCCACCCAGGCTCAAAGGGATCATGAGATTATTCATACTAGAAACTTCCGTGTGCAGCCACAAGCTACTATGGGCTCTAGCATAGTTGATTAAGTTGTGCGAACTCTTAAAGTGGTAGACTAGCAGATGTAGGGGAAAGTAGGTGTAACGGTCTACCCGTTCGTAAGGTGTTAGCGCTTATGAAAGACTATGTCTCGGTCATCCGTTTCTCAAACACCCTGTAGTGCGAGAATCCCAACGGAGGAGATCGAGTCTTGTGGGGAAAAATGCGCAAACCTCTGCAGAGTGTATAAACTAATCATGGTTAGCCGTGTCCCTGGTTATGGACAACTTGAGTATCTAGTACTTGGATTATCATGTGAATCTCATCATGTTACTCTAATAAATTTTGTTGGGTTTTAATGATGATGTTTAATTGGGATTAAGAGGGTGTCTACACTCTCAATGTTTAACAACCACCATGTTAGTTAAATAAAATGTATTCCTTTGCGGTAGGGAAAAATTGGCTTTACGCAAAACTGTAACCATAGAGCTTTCCACCAGCCAAATATGCATGTAGTATAGCCTTATTCTATTATTGCTCTCTATGTGTTACATTGCCAGCATATTCCATGTGCTGACCCGTTTCAGGCTGCAACGTTGATGTTGCAGACTTTTTAGACGACGAGTAAGGTGCCTTTAGGTCGTGGTTCTATACTTAGTAATGCCGTTGGGTTTGATGGACTCGCTTATCTTCCAAGCCTTCCGCTATTATCGTTATTAGATGGCCTTAAGCCATATTTATTGTAATAAGTTCTCTTTTGAGACACTCAATGTATTAAGTGTGTGATTGCTACTCTGTTATAAATCCTTCAAGTACTGTGTGGTGTCAGCATTACTGATCCAGGGATGACACCGGAGCACAGAGATTGGAACGTTTGAGGTCTGGTCGCTACACATAATAAAGCACTTGAAACGAGGAAAAGATATGATCGACAAAGCTTGAATTGAATCCACCGTAGAAGAAAAAGAATGATGAATGATGAACTTGTAGAGAATCTTCATGAGAACCACCGGGTAAGAACATTGACGAAAAATAATGGAGAGACTTCCCGTCAATAAAATGGATACTAGATTAAGAAATCTGATTCCTTGAAGGAAAAGGGGGGGGGGGGGGGAAAACAAAGGCAACTTGGGGACAGATGAAATGAACAACATTGGGAAAAACCGAAAGGTGATCTTGTGAATGTTGACATGATCGGATCCACTTGAAGAGAAAGACATCGGTTGGGAAAGAATTGGCATGACCACCTTGATGATCAAGAAGGATTAGTATTCACGTAGAAATGTGAGAACACCGCTTAGGAAAGGTATGGAATCAACACTTGACTTCGAAGCAACTCGAATACCACAACTCAAAAAAAAACAAAGGATTGGCTTGCAAAATAAGCCGGAACAAACATATGATAGAGATTTCATCCGAAGTTTTCGTGGTGGGGCCCACACGGGCTCGATCGTATAGCACCATCATATACAAGGCAGTGCACATGACATACGAAGCGTCCCCGAGTCAGCATAGCCAAGGACTCTTTAAGACACAACGAGACCACTGTAAAACCAACCGTGGATAGGCGGACCACTAGACGTCGAACCCCAATTTCATATCATACATCTGTTGGAAAGATATCCTAGGAGCTACTTGAATTCCCACTTATAAACTCCCGAAACTTTCTGGTTATGCAATCAGGTGTTGGGGATACAGGGGAAGCATAATATCTCACCCAAAACTAGCAAATCCTACATCCAGCTGTATCCATCCTTCAACACGTAACCAAGAAACCTTCGGAAATCATGTACCTCAACCTTCGAAAAGCATCCATTATACAAGTTATGGCAATACTCCCGAACTCCCGCCCCATTTTTGGGTGGCGTCCAGGTTATCTCACCAACAACTGCATAAAAGAGATTTTTGATGTCGGCGAACTCAGGTATTCCAGAACTGCAACGATAAAATTGTGACGGCAACGCCTCGGAGCTCAACTCCCCGGGACACTGCCACAACCCCTAAATGTCAGCAGGCACCAAGAACAATGTTCTTGTCATAAAACCATTGGAACGATTCCAAGATACCCGCGTGATCCTAAAAAATATTTCGTGAAAATTTGAGGAGAGGAGAGTCAAAACTTCTGTGTCAGGAGGCCTCACCAGAGCGATGAAGGGACCAAGGAGTAAAAAGAATCCTACTCTCCGATATATATAATCCTAAGACTCAAAACATTTTGTTCTAGACTCAACAACGTCAGCGATTAGATCAAGCAGGGGGATCCTAAGTTGGGGAAGGCTCTGATACCAACTTGTAACACCCACAATGCGGCTATATCTCCCACGTGTCGGGGCATGACTTAGAGGAATAGCCGCATGGTAGGTTTGTCGCAAGAGGGGTAATCTTCACACAATTCCATGTACTGAATCAGAATGGGATAAAGAGTTGGCTTACAATCGCCACTTCACACAAATACAAGTTATACATACATCATCCAGAATACAATCAAGCGCCGACTACGAAACCAAAGTAAAAGAAGACAACCCCAAATGCTAGATCCCCGATCGTCCCAACTGGGCACCACTACTGATCAAACGAAAAAGATGCATAACAATGATCATGATCTTCATCGAGCTCCCACTTGAGCTGGGTTGCGTCACCTGCACTAGTATCATCGGCACTTGCAACTGTTTGGAAGTATCCGTGAGTCACGAGGACTCAGTAATCTCACACCCGCGAGATCAAGACTATTTAAGCTTATGGGTAGGAAAGGGTAGTGAGGTGGAGCTGCAGCAAGCACTAAGCATATATGGTGGCTAACTTACACAAATAAGAGGAGAAGAGAAGCAACGCAACGGTCGTGAACAAGAAGTGATCAAGAAGTGATCCTGAAACTACTTATGTTCAAGCATAACACAAGTACCGTGTTCACTTCCCGGACTCCGCCGAGAAGAGACCATCACGGCTACACACGCGGTCGATGCATTTTAATTAAGTCAAGTGTCAAGTTCTCTACAACCGGATATTAACAAATTCCCATATGCCCATAACCGCAGGCACGGCTTTCAAAAGTTCAAAACCCTGCAGAGGTGTACCAACTTAGCCCATCACAAGCTCTCACAGTCAACGAAGGATATTCCTTCTCCCGAGAAGACCCGATCAGCCTCGGAATCCCGGTTACAAGACATTTCGACAATGGTAAAACAAGACCAGCAAGACCGCCCGATGCGCCGACATCCCAATAGGAGCTGCACATATCGTTCTCAGGGCAACACCGTATGAACACTACGTACAACTAAAATCAACCCTCAAGTTTCCCCGAGATGGCGCTGCAAGTGGCTCTGTTTCGGACCAACACTTAGAGAAGCACTGGCCCGGGGGGTTAAAATAAAGATGACCCTCAGGAGCGCGACTCCTAAGGGAAAATTATAGGTGGTGGTGAGGCAAAAGGTAAAACCAAGGTTGGGCCTTGCTGGAGGAGTTTTATTCAAATCAAACTGTCAAGGGGTTCCCATAACACCCAATCGCGTAAGGAACGCAAAATCAAGGAACATAACACCGGTATGACGGAAACTAGGGTGGCAAAAGTGGAACAAAACACCAGGTATAAGGCCGAGCCTGCCACCCTTCACCAAGTATATAGATGCATTAATTAAAATAATAGATATTGTGATATCCCAGCAAATCCATGTTCCAACATGGAACAAACTTCATCTTCACCTGCAACTAGCAATGCTATAAGAGGGGCTAATCAAAGGCGGTAGCATAGCCAAACAACGGTTTGCTAGGAAAGGTGGGTTAGAGGCTTGACATGGCAATATGGGAGGCATGATATAGCAAGTCGTGGGTAGCGTGGCATAGCAATAGAGCCAAAAACTAGCAAGCAAAGATAGAAGTGATTTCGAGGGTATTGTCATCTTGCCTGATATCCCGCAAGGAAGAAGAACGAGTCCATGAAGAAGACAAACATACGAAGTCGAACGAATCCTCACAAACGCGACGTTATCGGAACTAAGCCGAAGAGGCAACAACGGAAAGAAGCAAACAATATAGTAAACAACCTCCACATAAACATGGCATGATGCACAACCAAGTATGATGCATGTCCGGTTTAAAGAGGCATGGCATGGCAAATTGCACAAACAATACTACAAATTAAGTGGAGCTCAATATGCACCGAGTTGCATATTGATGGAACACCACATGACTTATTTAGTTCTCTCCCGTTTATGTACTCAACAATATTAAATGTTGGTTAGCATGGCAAGAGGTGAAGCATATGAAAACTACCTATCTAGGAAAGTTTAAATGAGGCCAGAAAAACAAGCAACAAGTCCGGAAAATCCTCATGTGCAAATTATGGATTTGGTACTGTTCTACCCTAAACCATATTTTAGAGTTGTTAAACATGAAAGATGAGTGCACCAAGTTAAAAAAGTCATTGTTCTACCCCATTTACATATAAAGTTTTTTAAAAACCGAGCTACGGTTATTAAGTTATGAATTAAAGCATTTTAGCATGGCATATGAGCAAAATTAATCAAACAACATGTTAAACATGGATGAAAGTGGCATATTATTAAACTAGATAAAATTCTAAGAATTTTTCATATATAATGTTTTTATATATGATGCACGGTTGTTGAGTTTTAATATGAATGGAGTTTAGGGACTTTTCTGCAAAACGGTAAACCTGTGGAAAAAAAGGAAAAATGTACTATGAAAAAAACCATGACACGGGTTGTATCTAGCAGGCCCGATAGGAACAGGGTAACTGGAGGGCTTCTCACCCATGGGCTCGGCCCAGTAGGTAGCAGAGGAGGGCGGCTAAGGCAGCGGTTGGGCCAGCCTGCGTGAGGCCCACGCGGACGCTGGATCTGGGCCTTGGATGCGGGGTCAATGCTCGCAGGAGGGTGCGGCGATGCAGCACCGAATGAGGAAGGACCACGACGGTGATCTGGCGCGTCTCCGGCGAGGTCCAAGGTGCGAGATGGCCGGAGACGAGGTCGGGGACGGATGGATCTGGCCCCTAGCCACCGGATCCGGTCAGAGTTGGACAAAGACGGCATCGAGGAAGGCCACGGCGGCGACGGTTCCTTGCTGCAACGAGCTAAGGCGAGGCAGCGGCGCGCGGCCTCTGGCGAAGTCCAGGCGGCAGGGTAAAGTCGAGGACGTGAGGCGGCTTCTCCTCCGACGACCTGCCATCATGGACAGCACTCTGACGAAAAGGGTTGGACGAAGGCGGCGGCGCGGCGCTCCCGTTCTCATCGGGATCGAGCGGGGGAAGCAGCGCGGTGATGCAGATCGGGCGGAGCGGCGCTCGGGCCTCGGATGGGCTCGGGCGGGCCTTGCGTGGGCCTGAGTGGGCCACGGTGGCGCGAGGAGACAGGGGAACACGTGGCCTGCCCGGATTGGCTGCGGGAGGCGGCTGGCGATGGCTCGGCCAACGGCGGCGCGCCATGTGGCGATATGGTGGTGGCTGGCGCCGGAAAACGAGGTGGAGGCGGCTGCTGATGATTAGGGGCGCGGAATTTCTGGAGGAGGGTAGGTAGCTGCCCAAAAATGGAAGGGGAGGTGGTTTATATAGGGCAGGTTCTAGGGTTAGGCGGTTTAGGGGGGGTTTCGCAGCCTCCGATCGCGATCCGACGGCTCCGGACACGAGGAGGGGTAGGTTGGAGCTTGTGGGCTGTACAGAAGGCCTCGGGCTGAGAGGAGAGAAGAGAGAGAGGCCCGAAAACGTACGACGTTTGATCGACTATATTGTAGCTATAGTTATCCTTTGGGGCGTCAAACAGACTCCGAATGCGATGAAATCTGACAGGCAGCCTATCTACACTATAACAACACTGCATGCCAACTTTCAACCCATTCCGAGAACATTTTCCGGCCACTTATAAAATAATATTTCGGAGGTGCCGTGGGCGCGTGCGAGTGTGTCTGGGCTCAGAACAGACAACGGAAAGAACTGGGAGACCCGGACGGATGCAAGTTTCGAAAACATGCAGATGCAATGTGGATGATGACATGGAAATATGCAACACGCAATCGAAATGACAAGGCAACAACAGTGAATAACTGGAAGACACCTGGCGCATCGGCCTCAGGGCGTCACAGTCACCCTCTCTCGATCAAGTACACTGACATCGAACAGTCTTCTCATGCCGCGCGCAACTATCGTCAAGCAAACCTCAATCTTCTACGCGACACCGACCCTCAAGAGCACCGACATCGTCAAAACCAAGCTACCGTTGCGCAAGCACGAGAACAACAACGACAATGCCAACACGAAGAGGAAGAGCGAGCGCGTCTACACCAAGAGGCACAAGATGCCGTGGCACAACGTCACGAGCAACAATTACGAGATGCTAAAGCACTTGAGGCGCAACAAGCCCTCCGAGTATCAAGTCGAGCCTTAGCCAACCGAGGCTGACAAGCTCGTGAACATGAAGAAGCACTTCGCGAAGAAGCTCACAAACGAAGATATCAGGCTCGCGTGCAACGTCAAGCTCGACAAGTTCCTCCACAAGCTCGCCAAGAACATAAAGTTCAACAAGAACAAGAAGATATTTGAAATCCTCCACGGCAAGAACACGTTGCGAGAGATGATCCTCCTAGTCAAGGACGTCATCATCCAAGACCCGAACACAATGAAGAGCAATGCTACGCCAAGCTAAAGTTCACCATGCCCAAGTTCAATGGAAGCAACGATCCCGAAGAGTACCTTTCATGGGTATTGAAGGTCGACAAAATCTTCCGTTGGCACAACTATGAAGAAGAGAAGAAGATCGCGATGGCATCCCTTGAGTTCCAAGACTATGTCCTCATTTGGTGCGAACAAGTCATCGTGCGCCGTGAGGCAAGAGGTGAACCACCCATCACTACGTGGGCGCAAATGAAGGATATCATGATAGCACGTTTCGTGCCTACCTACTACAACCACGACCTCTTCAACAAACTCCAACTACTCAATCAAGGAACCAAGAGCGTTGAAGAGTATTACAAAATGGAGATTGCCATGATACTAGCCAATGTCACGGAAGACGATGAGCAAACTATGGCACATTTATTGAATGGACTCAACCATCCTATCAAGAAGATCGCCAACTTCCAACCATACTTGAACCTCATCAAGCTCGTGCATCAAGCTACCAAAGCAGAACGTCAAGTGCAGGACGATTACAAGTATGCCAAGTTCTCATCCAAGTCATACAGCTTCTCCAACACACAAGCCTCAATGACTCCAACACCGTCTACCAAGCCTTCTACAAGCAACATCGACAAGTCGAGTCACAAGAATGCGTCGTCAACCCCAAGTCATCCTCCTACAACAAGCAACTTCAAGCTGAGAGCTTCATCATCATCTACCCCAACCGATGAGACCGTCAAGACGAGTTCCTTCAAATGCTTCACATGCGGAGACCGAGGCAACAAGTCCTACGAGTGCACCAACAAGCGGACCATGATCCTCAACGACGACAACACTTATGACTCAAAGAGTGAAGGAGAAATGGAAGCCCTTGAGCAAGTGGCCATACACCGGTAAGTGAACGAAGAAGACACGGAATAAGTCTTTTGTCTCCAAGGTCTTGACTCTTCAACATCACCAAGAAGAAGACCAAAGATGCCATATCTTTCATACCAAGGCCGGCATAAATGGAAGATCCATAAAGGTCATCATCGATGGAGGGAGTTGTCATAACCTCGCAAGTGAAGAACTTTGCTCCAAGCTCCAATTGCCCAAGACGAAGCACCCACATCCCTACAAAGTTCAATGGCTTAGCGACTCCGGCACTATCCAAGTGGAGCATCGAGTACAAGTCTCCTTCAAAATTGGCTCCTACGATGACACTTTGGAGTGTGATGTCATTCCAATGACCGTTTGCCACCTTCTTCTTGGACGCCCATGGAAATTTGATAGAGGTGTCCTCCAGAACGTCTGAACGAACCACTACATCTTCAAGATGAAAGGAAAGGAGTACGTGCTTTGCCCTATGTCTCCAAGCCAAGTGATCACCGAAAAGCAAGCCAACCATCGTGGAGAGAATAGTGAGAGAGCGAACCACCAAAAAGAGAGTGAGCGCCACAAGCCCAAATCGAGTGCCTCCACGATGAGCGACAAGAAGAACTTAGTTCTATTTGCCAGCAAAAGTGAGATAAGAGGAGTGTGTGAGAACCCATCTAGTGGCCTACACTATGTCCTTTTGTGCAAGGACAACGCACCAAACACTAACACCTCTCATGCTCTACCTTTAGTGTTGTCTTCTCTTTTGCAGGAATTTCAAGATGTTTTCCCCGTCGAGCTACCTCCAGGACTACCTCCACTACGAGGCATTGAGCACCGCATCGACCTCATCCCCGGAGCACCTCTTCTAAACAAAGCTCCATACCGCATCAAACCCGAAGAAACCAACGAAATACAAAGGCAAGTAAAGCATCTCATAGACCATGGACATGTGCGCGAAAGTTTGAGTGCTTGTGCCGTTCCAGTCATTCTTGTGCCAAAACGAGATGGTAGCTTTCGCATGTGCTCCGATTGTAGACCTATCAATGCTATCACCGTTCGCTATAGGTATCCCATTCCATGCCTTGATGATATGCTTGATGAACTTAGTGGTGCCACTGTATTTTCTAAAACTGATCTTAAAAGTGGTTACTATCAAATCCGCATACAAGAGGGTGATGAATGGAAAACCGCTTTCAAAACAAAGTTTGGTTTGCATGAATGGTTAGTCATGCCTATGGGTTTATTGGAAGAACCGGGTACTTTCATGCATCTTATGAATGATGTCTTTCGCCCTTACATTGGTGAGTTTGTTGTGGTCTACTTCGATGATATCCTTGTTTATAGCAAATCTCTTAAAGATCATGCCACCCATGTACGAACTATTTTGCAAACTCTTCGAAAAGAGTGTCTCTATGCTAACATGGGAAAATGCCTTTTTGGCGTTTATAAGCTCGTTTTCTTGGGTTTTGTTGTTTCCTCTAAGGATGCTATCAAAACTTGGCCACAACCAACCAACTTGCATCAAGTGCATAGCTTCCTTGGTCTAGCCAGTTTCTACCGTAGATTTGTGAAGGACTTTAGCACCATTGCCTCACCTTTGCATGCTTTGAGAAAGAAAAATGCGCCTTTTGTTTGGGGACCATCCCAAGATACCGCATTCAATGAGCCTAAGAATTTGCTTACTCGTGCTCCCATGCTTGCATTACCCAACTTTGACAAACCCTTTGTGATTCATTGTGATGCTAGTGGTAATGGCATAGGAGGTGCGTTAACGCAAGACAAGCACCCCATAGCTTACTTTAGTGCGAAACTTTCTGGAGCGCAACTCAATTGCCCCATCTATGACAAAGAGCTATATGCTTTAGTGTGAGTTTTGCATGAATGGTAACACTATCTTCGCACTCATGAATTCATCATTCATATCGGTCATGAAACACTCAAGTACCTTAAGGGTCAAACCAAGTTGAACAAGCGTCGTGCTAAATGGAGTGAATTCATTGAGTCTTTTCCTTATGTCATCAAGTACATCAAAGGTAACGAAAATGTTGTGGCGGACGCTCTTTCCCGCATATGCATGCTTCTTACTCAACTTGAATTGGATGTCATTGGCTTTGAGCACATAAAAGACTTGTATGAGCATGATCCTACATTTGCTACTCCTTATGCCAAATGTTTCATGCATACCTCTTGGGAACGCTATTACATCAAAAATGGATATCTTATGAGAGCTAACAAGCTTTGCATCCCCAAGTCTTCTCTTAGTTTGTTTCTTTTGCAAGAATCTCATGGAGGAGGACTAATGGGACATTTTGGACGCGACAAGACTTTTGCTACGCTCTCCAAGAACTACTATTGACCCAACATGTTTTGCAACGTCTACCGCTTCACCAATCGATGCTCTACATGTCACAAAGCTAAGTCTAAAGCTCAATCCCATGGCCTTTACATGCCTCTCCCAATTCCATATCAACAATGGGAAGACATTAGCATGGATTTTGTACTTGGATTGCCTAGGACTAGAAATGTAAAGGATTCGGTATTTGTCATTGTGGATCGATTCTCTAAGATGGCACGTTTCATTCCTTGCAAAAAGATAGACGATGCTTCACATGTTGCCAATCTTTTTTGTAGGGAAATATTGCGTTTACACGGAGTGCCAAAGGCGATCATCTCGGACCGCGACGTCAAGTTCCTAAGCTACTTTTGGAAGACCCTATGCGCCAAGCTCGGAATCAAGCTACTCTTCTCCACAGTGTATCATCCACAAACCGACGGCCAAACGAAGGTGACCAACCACACACTATCCGCTCTACTTCGCGTGCTCATCAAGAAGAACATCAAGGAGTGGGAGGAGTGTCTACCTATCGCCGATTTCGCCTACAACCGAGCAAGACACTCAACAACCGGCAAGTCCCCCTTCGAGGTCGTCTACGGATTCAACCCATTCTCCCCATTGGACATTCTTCCTCTACAACTATAAGAGCGCATCAATATGGACGCAAGCGCACGTGTGAACCATCTCAAGAAGTTGCATGAAGATAGAAGGCACACAATCGAGCGCCAAGTACAACGACTTGCGACCAAGCTCAACATCAACAAGCAACCCACGCTATTCGACATTGGTGATCTTGTGTGGCTACACCTTCGCAAAGACCGCTTCCCCAACGAACGCAAGTCCAAGCTTCTACCTCGAGTGGATGGACCCTTCAAGGTGCTTGCACGCTACAACAACAATGCTTACAAGATCGACCTCCCATGCGACAAGTACAACGTGAGCGACATCTTCAATGTCAAGGACCTCTCGCCCTACCACGGTGATGAAGAATTTGATCCAAGGTCAGATATTCCCCAAGGGAGGGGAGATGATGCGGAGCATCCCAAGGTCATCCCCATGGACCTACCACCGTCTGAGAAAGTGCCTAGCGGACCCATGACACGAGCCCGTGCAAGAGCTCTCGAAACCGAGGTGACATCCCTCCTCTCACGAGTTCACTTCGATGCACATGAGACATGGCTACTACCTCAAATGGAGACATTATGCATACTCAGGTATCAAGGAGTTAGCCATGAAGAAGCTAAGGAGCAAGGAGAATCAGAAGAGGAAGATGGACGTGAAGAAGAAGAGCTGCGGAAGAAGCTACAGGCTCCGGACGACCGGCCCAACCCGGACGTCCGGCCCCTGAAGGTCACACCAGCCAAAGGAAACCAGGCTAGCGCATGCTATAGCGGCTGGACGTCCGACCTAGACCGGACGTCCGACACCTCCCAGGCTCCGGACGACCGGCACAACCACACCCAAGCCGAATATACGGATTTCCAAAGCCCTCCGGACGACCGACGCCCCTGACGACCGACCCCGACCGGACATCCGACCGAAGACCACCCGAGCCGAATCTTCGGTCGTCCGATGAGCACCAGACGTCCGGTCCCTCGCGAGTCTCCGGACGACCGGTAACTCCCGGACGTCTGATGCATATGTGCTGTTTGTGTGTTGGGCCGCAACCCATGTACCCCTTCACCCACCTAGAGTATATATATACTCTTATCCTACCTACGTTTTAGGGTTAGCATTGGTTTAGCTCATACTTGAGACAGAGCTTTGCTCATCCACATCGGATCTACTCCACGAGAGAGACCGTGGCCCCTCTTCGGAGAAGATCCCTTTGGACTCAACACCTCCTTTCGGAGAAGACCATCAAGACCTCCTCATGGAGAAGACCCTTTACCTTTGTATCGTCCTTAGTTGACCGTGGATCGTGTGACCTCTTATGTACTCGAGGATCTAGCATATGTGTGACTATTTCTTGTTGGTTTAGTGATTCTCTCATGTTTCCCTTGTGTTTCCCCTCATGTTTTCCCTCGTGTTATTTGGGGGATCCGCTCCTTTCATGAAAGATCGGCCCCTAGGGTTCCTACCCTACATCACATTGGGGTTGGCTAATGTGCGTACCACGCACGCCACCAGAAGGAAACGAGCCCCTTTTTTAGGATTAACATGAGTCAGGGTATGGCTGGTACTCCATTGGGTCCTACCATTTGAGAATTTGAAAGGAATCTTTTAAATTGCCGAACGAATCTATGTGTATTACAATGCCCGTATTTTCGATGCAAATAGTAATATCAACGTGGTAATTGATTTATGACGAGTTCTTGAATAAGAGTGAGTTTGTGATATAGTGATCTCAACGTGGATTTCACATTTCATGGTATCCCTAGTAAGTTTTTCATTGCAAATTCAAATTTAAAAGATGAACGGTATGGTGGTGAGAAAACTTTGTATGTATCAAGCATATATATGACCACACACACACGAATACAACAACAATCCAGTAACTATAGTGCATCTATTTTTCCAAAACCATGCATGTATGACACAAATTCAAAAATACTCCTTCTGTTCCTAAATATTTTTCTTTTAGAGATTTCAACAAGTGACTACATATGGAGCAAAATGAGTGAATCTACACTCTAAAATATGTCTATATACATTTGTATGTGGCAGTCCATTTGAAATCTCTAAGAAGACTAATATTTAGGAACGAAGGGAGTAAAATGTAAGACATGCATGGTCCTCAATTCAATATTTAAAATGAACAGGAAACTGAAACATGAATATTAAGTCTAGTACTACATACATGCAAATGTTGTGTTTAGGCGGAGCTATGTAGATTGTCGGGGGTTAAACCCTCGATCTTAGATAAAATCGTGAAGCTCTGTTTAGGATTGTTTAGATTGTATTATTTGAACATTATATTTGTCCACACCCTCCCAAACACTGATTGGTTGTGCACCCCCCTCCTCCCCGGGAGAATATCATGTGCCCCCACACCTTAGATGCTATATGCTGATAAGAGTTGCTCGGAGCTTGTAGATCTGAGATATAGCAGCTCACAGGATGTCTTAATATTTTAACAGGAAACCTGAATGAGTTTGAGAATTGCACACAATTTGTACAAAAACTACTCAGATGCCCTTGGATCCCATATCCAACGACCTCGAAGCTCATATCACCGTAGCATCTAAGATGAAGGAGGACCTCATATTCTCTTGTATGTAAGAATATCATGTGCTACCACACCTTAGATGCTTTGGTGATACAAGCTCTTCAGAGCCGTTACATTTGTGATCCAACAACTCCTCGGTTGTTCAAATGTTTTTTTAGAAAAGCCCCCAAAGAGTTCGGCCACTACTTACAAGCACAATGCCTGCTCAGATGCCATCGGATCTCAGATCAAACGACCTCAAAGCTCGTATCACCGTACCATCCAAGCTGCGAGAGCGCCTGATGTTTCCTCGCAAGGGAGAATATGAGGTGCTCCAGTTTCTATGGTGATACAAGTTCCCAGAGATCTAATGGCTCACAGTAGGAGGTTTGAATGTTTTCACAATATACGCCTGAGAAAGTTTGGGAATTGTGCAGAAAGTACAAGTACTACGCATGTGGCTTCTGATCACAGATCATACGACCTAGATGCTCGTATCATCGTAGCGGCTAATTAAGCTACAGGGAGCACCTAATATGAGCAACGGGGAGCCGTTGGATCCAAGATGTAGCAGCACACACGAGGCCTGAATGTTTTATTTGCAAAATAACCCTTGGAGAGTTTGGTAATTGCGCATAATTACAAAGACTACTCCCAAGCCATTGGATCTCAGTTCCAATGACGTAAAAACTCGTATCGCCATAGCATCTAAGCTGCGGGGTGGATGTGATATTTTATGCCACTGTAATTTTTGTTCCTAAACTTGCAAAGTATGTGTAACTCATGTTGTTACTTGTCTAACCGCGCAAAGTGTTTGTTCAAAAGCGCCATCCTACACTGAAATATCGGAACAACACACGGGGGTCCCACTTTTCATTCATCAAATTTGGACCTAAAACTAACAAATATGAAAGATGAGAATCGAACTAGCAACCTGGACTACAAAGCGTAAGTCGATAGCTAAAACAACAATGGTTGTTGGCTTTGTCCCATAACTTGATTTCATACAGTATTATGTTGAGTAGAGTAGAGAAGGCAAGGCACGGTCGAGAAACTATGATCAATAAGTGATCCTAGAAATACTTACGTCCAAGCATAACTCGAGACCGTGTTCTCTTCCCGGACTCAGCCGAAAAGAGACCATCACGGTTAAACACGGTGCTAATCCATTTTAATTAAGTTAAGTTTCAGGTTTTCTACAACCGGACATTAACAAATTCCCATCTGCCCATAACCGCGGGCACGACTTTCGAAAGTTCAAATCCCTGCAGGGGTGTCCCATCTTAGCCCATCACAAGCTCTCACGGTCAACGAAGGATATTCCTTCTCCCAGGACGGCCCGATCAGACTCGGAATCCCGGTTACAAGACATCTCGACAATGGTAAAACTAAACCAGCAAAGCTGCCCGAATGTGCCGACAAATCCCGATTGGATCTGCAAATATCTCGTTCTCAGGGCACACCGGATGAGCACTCCGTATAACTAAAACCAAACCTCGAGTTTCCCCGAGGGGGCGCTGCAAAGGGCTCTAGTTTGGGCCAACACTCAGAGGAGCACTGGCCCGGGGGGTTTAAAATAAAGATGACCCTTGAGTCCGCGGAACCCAAGGGAAAAAAGGCTAGGTGGCAAATGGTAAAACCAAGGTTGGGCCTTGCTGGAAGAGTTTTATTCAAGGCGAACTGTCAAGGGGTTCCCATTATAACCCAACTGCGTCAGGAACGCAAAATCAAGGAACATAACACTAGTATGACGGAAACTAGGGCGGCAAGAGTGGAACAAAACACCAGGCATAAGGCCGGGCCTTCCACCCTTTACCAAGTATATAGATTCATTAAGGTAAACAAGATATAATAGTGATATCCCAACAATAAACATGTTCCAACGAGGAACCAACTCCAATCTTCACCTGCAACTAGCAACGCTATAAGAGGGGTTGAGCAAAGCGGTAACATAGCCAAACAACGGTTTGCTAGGACAAGATGGGTTAGAGGTTTGACATGGCAATATGGGAGGCATGATAAAGCATGTGGTAGGTATCGTAGCATAGGCATAGAAATAGAGCAAGCAACTAGCAAGCAAAGATAGAAGTGATTTCGAGCGTATGGTCATCTTGCCTGCAAAGTTCTCCGAGTTGACGTAAGCTTGATCCTCGTAAGCATACTCAACGGGTTCCTCGATCACGTACTCGTCTATCGGCTCTACCCAAAGCAAGAATACAAGCAAAGGGAACCACGATCAACCACGGTGCAATGCGCAAGCAACATAATGCAAAACATGGCATGATATGCGGGATGTGATATGCAATGCATATGCATGCTTCGGAAAGGGAAGATTGAACCAGGCCTCAACTTGGAAATCCAAGAGCGCCGCTGGAAAGAAGAGTTGATTTTGGTCGAAATCGATATAAAGATTACCGGAATCGGATGCACGGTTTGCAAATGGCAAGCAAAACAATAATGGCACAAAGCTGCGATTAACAGCACGATGCCATCTAAATGCATCAAGAAAAATAAGCTACTGCACTCTAACATAGCAACAAAGCACATGGCAGTGATCCACTCAAGATGCTTGACAAAAGATGAACACTGAGCTACGGCTAAATCACACAATAGCAGGTTTAAACAAGCATGGCAAAAGTGCAAAAGATATCAGGTTCACAGACTTAGTGAAAATAACATGTCAGGATTTAACATCAGGAAGCAATGTTTTAGAGCAAGATAACAACATGCTACAAGAACATGTCATGGAAAATCAAGGCATGGCATGATACTACTCAAAGCATATAACAAAAGTCCCTTACTGACCATAAGCCAAAATGGATTAGAAAATACAATGGCAACCATGTGAACATAGCAAGTTTCGTTAACAGATTCAAACTTAGCAGAAAACTGGACATGACAGAAACATAGTTACGTAGGCATGTTTGCGAGCTCGATGCACTCACCACAAGGCATTGCATGACAAACTAAGCATGCCCCAGCAAGAAGACATGATAAATAAGCTAACCATGGCAAGAACACTCACATAGCAAGCATGGATCAACTACAACAACCTCGGCAAAATTGATTAACACGTAACCAATCTGCCAGGAACATTTTATAGCAAAAGTAGAGCAAGATTGAGTCATGCTTGGGTACTCCATAATTGCAAACCAAGACATGGATGGATAGAACATAGCAATATCTCAAAATCATCCTTACTGAACATGCTCCAAAGAGGTATGGATCACTCTGTAGCAACATGAATGGCATAAAAATATCATCAGGGAAAATGACTTAGAAGAATTCTAAGTCCTTGAAATCAGCAACATCACGAGAGCTACTTTGCATGCTTGTGCTAGTCACCACATTGATCACAAAAATACATGGCATACACCCCTGTAAAGATGGCATGGCATAGCCCGAAACACATGTAGGGTTCAAGTTCATGGGAGGTACACATTAAACATGGCAAAAATGACAAATGTCCATAATCTGATAAGAGACAGACACTAACATTACATAGCACTCTTGCAACAGCATTTGGTGCATCAAGATGAACTCAAATTAACATGGAGTAATGGAATGAAATGAAGTACACAGACGAACAATTTGATATGCTACACACCCAAAACGGAGCTACGGATGCAAAGTTATGATGCATGAAGAATGCTAAAAATATTGGGGACTTAGGGGAGAAACGAGGTCAACCCTAGGGTTCGTCTCAGATCTGGATCAGGGCACACGAACCGAGGATGAACGGAGCCTTCGTCGGAGTTGAGCGAGGTGGCCGGAGAAGGTGGTGACCGGGCCGGATCTGGCCGGGAGGCGGCGAGGCGGCGGCGGTGGAGGCACGACGCGGCGGAGCTGGCGGCGGCGACGGTGGACGACAAGGCAGCGGCGCGCGGCGGCCGGCGGACGTCGAGGCGGGCGGCGGAGACCGGCGAGCGGCACGGGGAGGCGCCGGCCGAGGCGGGTGGCGGCGGAGCTGACGGGCGCGGCGGCGGGGACGCAACCCGCGGGAGGCGGCTGCTTGGGCCTCGGGGGCCCGCGAAGGGCCGAGCGGGCCGGCGGCAATGTGGGGCGCGGCTCGCCATGTGACGGCGTGCGGTTGGACGGGGGAGCGGGGCAGACGTGTCCCGCGCCGGGCAGACGTGTCCGGCGCGCGGAGGAAGGGGAAGACTAGGGTTTCGCCCGAAATTTCGGAGGGGGAGGCCTATTTATACATAGAAGGAGCTAGGAGACTCCAAATTGAGCATGGTTTTCGGCCATGCGATTATGATCGAATGACCGAGATGATGGAGGGGGTTTAGGTGGATTTTGGGCCACTTTGGAGAGGTGTTGGGCTGCAACACACACGAGGCCTTTACGGCTCCTCGGTTAACCGTTGAAGTATCAAACAAAGTCCAATTGGCACGAAACTTGACAGGCGGTCTACCGGCAGTGAACCAAGGCCGTTTGGCAAGGCTCGGTCCAATCCGAGAACGTTGAACACCCACACACGAAAAAAAGCAAAAGGGGAACACCGGAGGACGTAGGAGCGCCAGAATGCAAAATGGACAACGGGGAAAATGCTCGGATGCATGAAACGAACACGTATGCAATGCGATGCACATGATGACATGATATGAGATGCATGACAAGGACAAAAGCAAAACGAAGACAAAACCCAACCACGAGGGAAATATCATAACTTAGTGCCGGAAATGGCAAGAGTTGGAATACAAATATGGCAGGTTGGGTTATAATGGGAACCCATTGACAGTTCGCCTTGAATAAAACTCCTTGACAGATTCTTTGATAGGAAGACAATCCTGGAGGTATATAGCTCTGGCAACTGAGCTGCTGTGATAGATTCTTTGATAGGAAGAAAATGAGCCAGTTTAGTGAGCTTGTCGATCACAACGAAGATAGCATCATTGCCACGCTTGGACTTGGGAAATCCAGTCATGAAGTCCATCTCAATATGGTCAAACTTCCATTCTGGAATGGCAAGAGGTTGGAGGAGACCAGCTGGTCGTTGGTGTTCTGCTTTCACTCTTCTACGGACATCACATTCATTCACGAACTGAGCAATCTCACGCTTCATTCGAGTCCACCAATACGACTTCTTGAGGTCATGGTACATCTTTGTACTTCCAGGGTGAATAGAGAGGAGTGAATTGTGAGCATCGCTCATAATGACTTTACGAAGGTCACCCTTAGGAACAACAATGAGATTCTCGAAGAATAGAGTATCCTTGTCATCAAGACGATAGCACTTGTACTTGGGTTGGCTCTTGGCAATCCCAATCTTCACCTTCTTCACCATAGCATCAAGAAGTTGAGCCTCATGAATCTGATCTTCCAAAGTAGGAGAGACTTGGAGGTTGGCAAGGAATCCTTTAGGAACAACTTGGAGACTAAGTTTGCGGAAAGCTTCACAAAGCTCTGGTTGGTAGGGCTTAAGAATCAAACTGTTGCAGTAAGCCTTCCTGCTCAATGCGTCAGCAATGACATTGGCCTTGCCTGGAGTATATTCGATACTCAGATTATACTCTTGAATCATTTCGACCCAATGAGTCTGCTTGAGGTTGAGGTTGGGCCGAGTGAAGATGTACTTGAGACTCTTATGATCAGTGAAGATGTCCACTTTTCTTCCCAACAAGATATGTCTCCATGTTAAAAGAGCATGGACAACTGCCGCCAACTCGAGGTCATGAGTGGGGTAGTTCTTTTCGTTGGGCTTCAACTGGCGAGAGGTATAGGCGACAACTTTCTTCTCTTGCATTAACACTGCACCGAGACCTTGAAGGGAAGCATCACAGAAAACCTCGAGTGGTTTGGATTCATCAGGAGGAGTCAGAACTGGAGCTGTGACTAACATATTTTGAGGGTGTTGAAAGCGATGTCACATTCAGGTGACCAGACATACTTCACATGCTTCTGGAGGAGGTTGGAAAGAGGCTTCACGATCTTAGAGAAATTCTCAATGAACCTTCGACAATAGCTTGCAAGCCCAAGGAAGCTGCGGAGTTGCTTGACATTCTGAGGCGTTTCCCAATTCACAATTGCAGACACCTTCTCAGGATTAACAGATATGCCCTTGGCGGAGATGAGATGCCCAAGGTAGAGAACCTCATCGAGCCAAAACTCGCACTTTGAAAACTTCGCATAGAACTGATGTTCTCTGAGTTTATCCAGCACCAATGTCAAGTGCTTGGCATGATCCTCCTTGTTCTTGGAAAAGACCAAAATGTCATCTAGATAGACCAAGACGAAGTCAACTGTGTAGGGGTTGAATATGAAGTTCATCATGCGAGAGAATGTTGGAGGAGCGTTGACAAGGCCGAAAGACATGATAGTGTATTCATATGAACCATAGCTTGTTCCGAACGCTGTCTTGGGGATTCTTGTTCACGAATGCGAATCTGATGATATCCCATACGGAGGTCAAGCTTGGAGAATACTTGAGCACCTTTGAGTTGCTCGAAAACTCGTTGATGTTGGGAAGTGGGTACTTGTTCTTTATGGTCTTCTCGTTCAATGGACGGTAGTCGACACCAAAGTCAGTCCATTCCATCCTTCTTCTTGATGAAAAGAACACCACAACCCCATGGAGAAGAACTTTGTCGGATGAGACCCATACGCTCTTGAATATCGAGTTGCTTCTTGAGCTCCTTCAACTCTTCAGGTCCATGCTTGTAAGGACATTTGCAAACAGGTTCCATGCCAGCTCAAGATCAATGACGAATTCAACTGGCCGGTGAGGAGGCATTCCTGGAAGCTCTTCTGGAAAGATGTCTTGATATTCACAAACGACTGGAATCTGAGATATGGCATCCAGCTCGCCCTTCTCATTGAGAGAAAACAGTCGAATCGTATCGTCACGAGCGGCAAAGACGATCACATCCTCAGAAGAGTGTGTCAATTGAATCTGCCTGGCAGCACAATCAAGCTGAGCCTTGTGCTTAGAAAGCCAGTCCATTTCGAGAATAAGATCAATATCCGATCCACCAAGAACAATAGGAGAAGCTAGAAATTTGTAGTCGCCCAACGTGATAGTAACATCCGGGACGCAGATATTAGCTGTCATTTGCTTGCCCGCGGACAAAATTGATAAAGATCTTGGGAAATGTTGATAATCACACTCATACTTTGATGCAAAAGGTTTAGAAATGAAACAATGCGATGCACTAGTATCAAAAAGGACTTTTGCAGGAACATCGTTAATAGGAAGGTTACCCATGATAACGTCTCACGAGTCCTCTGCCTGAGCTACGTTCATCAAGTTGACCTTGGCATGCTTGGGATTATGCTTGACCACTGCGGTGCTGGCAGATCTCACAGGAGGAGGAGGCGGAAGACGCCTCTAGTTGAAGCATTTGTTTGCATAGTGACCCTTCTGCTGACACTTGTTGCACGTGACCTCTGAGAGAGGACAGTGATACGGAGCACTTGATCTTGGAGCATGAGACGAAGTCTTGTTATGAAAGCCTGTGTTGGGTGGGTGGGAAGATCCATTGCCACCTTTGCTCTTGTAACGCCCTCGATGCGGCTATATCTCCCACGTGTCGAAGCACGACTTAGAGGCATAACCGAATTGAAAGCAATGTCGCAAGTGAGGTAATCTTCACAACAACCCATGTAAAAAAATTAAGGGGAAAAGTACATAGTTGGCTTACACTCGCCACGTCACACAAATACATAAATAAGTCATTACATTCATCCAATACACTCAAGGTCCGACTATGGAACCAAATAAAGATCAACCCCCAAATGTGACAAAGTCCCCTATCGCCCCAACTGGGCACCACTACTGATCATCTGGGAAAGACACGTAGTAACGACGAGAGTCTTCATCGAACTCCCACTTGAGCTCGGTCATATCATCTGGAGCGGTATCATCGGTCCCTGCATCTGGTTTTGGAAGTAATCTGTGAGTCACGCGGACTCAGCAATCTCACACCCTCGCGATCAAGACTATTTAAGCTTATAGGAAGGGTAAAGGTATGATGTGGAGCTGCAGCAAGCGATCTAGCATATATGGTGGCTAACATAATCGCAAAAGAGAGCGAGAAGAGAAGGCAAAGGCACGAGCGACAAACTATGATCAAGAAGTGATCCTAGAACAACCTACATCAAGCATTTCTCCAACACCGTGTTCACTTCCCGGACACCGCCGAGAAGATACCATCACGGCTACACGCGCGGTTGGTGCATTTTAATTAAGTTAAGTTTCAGGTTATCTACAACCGGACATTAACAAATTCCCATCTGCCCATTACCGCGGGCACGGCTTTCGAAAGTTCAAATCCCTACAGGGGAGTCCCAACTTAGCCCATCACAAGCTCTCATGGTCAACGAAGAATATTCCTTCTCCCAAGACAATCCGATCAGACTCGGCATCCCGGTTACAAGACATCCTCGACAATGGTAAAACAAGTCCAGCAACACCGCCTGAATGTGCCGACAAATCCCGATAGGAGCTGCACATATCTCGTTCTCAGGGCACACTCAGATTGTCCAAACTTCCGGTAGCCCAGCCCAGAGTTGCCCCTGGTGGCCACCGGCGGCTGACAAGGTGGACCAACACTCAGAGGAGCACTGGCCCGGGGGGGTTTAAATAAAGATGACCTTGGGCTCCGGAAACCCAAGGGAAAAAGAGTCTAGGTGGCAAATGGTAAAACCAAGGTTGGGCATTACTGGAGGAGTTTTACTCAAGGCGAACTGTCAAGGGGTTCCCATTATAACCCAACCGTGTAATCTGGGAACATAACACCGATACAACGGAAACTAGGGCGGCAAGAGTGGAACAAAACACCAGGCATAAGGCCGAGCCTTCCACCCTTTACCAAGTATATAGGTGCATTAAGATAAACAAGATAATATGGTGATATCCCAACAATAAACGTGTTCCAACAAGGAAGGATCTCCAATCTTCACCTACAACTAGCTACGCCATAAGAGGGGCTGAGCAAAGCGGTAACATAGCCAAACAACGGTTTGCTAGGACAAGGTGGGTTAGAGGTTTGACATGGCAAAACAACAGATTCGGACATAGTGAAAAACTGGAACATGGCAAAACAGATTCAGACTTAGTGAAAAACTGGAGCATGGCAAAACAGATAACGAGTAGGCATGTTTACAAGCTCGATGCACTCACTACGAGGCATTGCATGACAAACTAAGCATACACCCAGCAAATAGATATGGCATAGAAGATAGACATGGCAAGAACAACAACATAGCATGCACGGATCAACAACAACAAGCTCGGCAAAATTGCTAAACATGTTAACAATCTACCAGAAACATTTTATAGCAAAAGTAGAGCTCGATTGACTCAAGCTAGGGTGCTCCATAATTGCAAACAAAGACATGGATGGAAAGATCACAACATTATCTACAAAACATCCTTACTGATCATCCTCAAAAGAGGCACGGATCACTAGGAAACAACATGAACATATGGCATAAAAATAATGACAGGGCAAGGACTTAGTGAAATTCTATGTCCCTGAAATCAACATCATTGAGTAAGCTACTTTGCATGATTGTGCTAGTCACCACCAAGATCACAAAAATACATGGCATACACCCCTGTAAGGATGGCATGGCATTCTTCAAAACACATGTAGAGCTCAGGATCATAGCATGCACACATTAATCATGGCAAAAAGACAAAAGTGCATTTGCTGAAACAGATCTGAAACAATCCTCACATAGCCCTCTTCCAACAGCATTTCGGGCATCAAGATGAACTCAAATAAAAATGATGCAATGAGATGAAATGATGTGCTCGTCGAGACAAACAATTTGATATGCTACACGCACGAATCGGAGCTAGGATGAGGAAGTTATGGCATGTCAAAGTATGCATAAAAACTAGGGTTAGGGACAAAAAAGTCAACCCTGAGATTTCGGATCTGAGATCCAGATCTCGCCGGAAACACTGTAGTAGCACGCCTCCCGAGGATGACCGGCCGGAAATGTCGAGGTCGTTGCTGGACTTGGAGGGGCGTCGTAGAGAGTCGTCGCCGGCGGGGAAGGACGGCGAGGTGGCGCGGGCGGCGTGGAGGTCGACGCGGTGGTGGAGCCTGCTCCGACCACCGAGGACGTGGCGGCGGCGAAGTGGCAGTCTGACAATGGGCGGTGCGAGCGGAGGTCGGCGCCGGTGGCGGAGGCGGCGGCCGGAGAGAGTGGAGGCGGCGGCGCTCGGTGAGGAGGGAGGCGCGGGGCGCGCGGCCCGGTTCGACGGCGAGGAGGGCCCGCCCTGGGCCGGGACGGGCCGCAGCGGCGGTGGAGGCGCGGTGCGCCACATGTCGCCCGGCGGTTGGCGGCGGGTTTCGTCCAGCGTGGGCGAACGTTTTCCGGCGGCGGCGCGAGTGCATTTTAGGGTTAGGGGGAGAGGAGACCCGGGATTTTCGGGAGAGGGTGTATTTATAGAGTTAGAGGGAGCTAGGAGGCTCGAAATTGAGCATGGTTTGCGGCCACGCGACCGTGATAGAACGCTCTAGGTGATGGAGGCGCTTTTAGTGGGTTTTGGGCCACTTTGGAGGGGTGTTGGGCTGCAACACACACGAGGCCTTTTTGGTCCGTCGGTTAACAGTTGGAGTATCAAACGAAGTCCAAATTGTACGAAACTTGACAGGCGGTCTACCGGTAGTAAACCAAGGCCGCATGACAAGTATCGGTCCAATCCGAAAATGTTTAACACCCGCACACGAAAAGAGGTAGAAAGGGACACCGGGTGACATAGGAGCGCCGGAATGCGAAATGGACAACAGGGAAAATGCTCGGATGCATGAGACGAACACGTATGCAAATGCAATGCACATGATGACATGATATGAGATGCATGGCAAAGACAAAACACACGGAGACAAAGACCCGACAACGAGGAAATAATATAACTTAGTGCCGGACATGGCAAGAGTTGGAATACAATTAAGGTAAATTAAACTAGGGTTAGGGACGAAAAAGTCAACCCCGAGATTTCGGATCTGAGATCCAGATCTCACCGGAAACACTGTAGCAGCACGCCTCCCGACGATGACCGGCCGGAAATGTCAAGGTCGTCACCGGACTTGGAGGGGCGCCGGAGAGAGTCGTCGCCGGCGGGGAAGGACGGCGAGGTGGCGCGGGCGGCGTCGAGGTCGACGCGGTGGCGGAGCCCGCTCCGGCCACCGAGGACGTGGCGGCGGCGAAGCGGCAGTCCGGCGATGGGCGGTGCGAGCGGAGGTCGGCGCCGGTGGCGGAGGCGGCGGCGCTCGGTGAGGAGGGAGGCGTGGGGCGCGCGGCCCGGTTCGATGGCGAGGAGGGCCCACCCTGGGCCGGGACGGGCCGTGGCGGCGGTGGAGGCTCGGTGCGCAACGTGTCGCCCGGCGGTTGGCGGCGGGGTTCGTCCGGCGTGGGCGGACGTTGTCCGGTGGTGGCGCGAGCAGATTTTAGGGTTAGGGGGAGATGAGACCCGGGATTTTCGGGAGGGGATCTATTTATAGAGTTAGAGGGAGCTAGGAGGCTCCAAATTGAGCACGGTTTGCGGACAAGCGATCGTGATCGAACGCTCTAGGTGATGGAGGGGTTTTTGGTGGGTTTTGGGCCACTTTGGAGGGATGTTGGGATGCAACACACACGAGGCCTTTTCGGTCCCTCGGTTAACCATTGGAGTATCAAACGAAGTCCAAATGGTACGAAACTTGACAGGCGGTCTACGGGTAGTAAACCAAGGCCACATGACAAGTCTCGGTCCAATCCGAAAACGTTTAACACCCGCACATGAAAAGAGGTAGAAAGGGACAGCGGGTGACATAGGAGCGCCAGAATGCAAAACGGACAACGGGGAAAATGCTCGGATGCATGAGACGAACACGTATGCAAATGCAATGCACATGATGACATGATATGAGATGCATGGCAAAGACAAAACACACGGAGACAAAAACGCGACAACAAGGAAATAATATAACTTAGTGCCGGAAACAGCAAGAGTTGGAATACAATTAAGGTAAATTACATCCGGGGTGTTACAGCTCTTCTGCTGATAAGGCTGACGGAACGGAGGAGGAGGAGGCAACCAATACTTTTGCTGCTTAGTTGCCACTTGAGTTGAGGAAGAAGGAGTTGCATCCCTAACTCTCTTCTTGGAAGCATCGCACTTGAGTTGAGCAGCCTCTTGCTTTAGTGCCATATTGTAGAACTCATCGTACTTCTTCGGCTCAAAAAGCACAAGGGCTAGTTGCAGATCTTCTCTGAGGCCACCTCTGAACTGATAAATCATGCTCTTCTCGTCAGGGAGGTCTTGCTTGGCGAAGCAAGCGAGCTTCTGGAACATGATGTTGTACAGGTAAACAGACAAGCTGGCTTGCTTCAGATTGCGGAACTCCTCACGCTTGCTCTGAATTCTTGGCGGAATTCATCCCAGGTAATCACACGACCTCCTCTGGAATCTTTGTATTGTTGATACCACTCTACAGATTGGTCTTTGAGTTGGAACGAGGCAAACTTGACAAAGTCCTCAGGCCTGACATTGCTACACTCGAAATGTTTGCAGATATCCACGAGCCAATCATCAGCCTCTGGGGCCTCGACACAGTTACTGAAGATCTTTGGCTGGTTTGCGAGGAACTGGTTGAGTGTAGCAAACTGATTCTGATTGTTGCCATGGCCTTGATTTCCTTGGTTTCCCTCTTGCAAGAGTTGCATAAGCATCTGCGTGTTGGCGTTGGTGGAGGTGGAGGTGGTGGCGGCGGATCCGGATTCAGACGCGTTGGAGGAGCCATCCTGAATAGGGTGGCATCCGTTAGCATCTTGACAAACATATATTCAAGCTGAATCAAATGGATCGAAATTGCAACATATAGCCTTAACATACGAACAAGAATGAATGAATGAATTCCAAATTAAATGGTCACACTTCCATAAATTGAGAAGCCACTTAGATAGAGGTAGATGAATAAAACAATAAGGTACGGGCAAGAACAAATACTTGGTAAGGATTACCCAATCACGAACCAAATATCTGCGGAAGAAATACTAGAGCTACATGAATTCCCACCTATGAAACTCCCGAAATTTTCATGATTATGCTATCAGGTGTTGGGGATACAGGGGAAGCATAATATCTCACACAAAACTAGCAAATCCTACATCCAGCTGTATCCATCCTTCAACACATAACCAAGAAACCTTCGGAAATTCATTTACCTCAACCTTCGATAAGCATCCGTTATATGAGTTATGGCAATACTCCCGAACTCCTGCCCCAGTACTGGGTGGCGTCGAGGTTATATCACCAACAACTACATAAAAGAGATTTTCGATGTCGGCAAAACTCAGGTATTCCAGAACAGCAATGATAAAATTGTGACGACAACACCTCGGAGCTGAACTACCCGGGACACTGCCACAACCCCTAAATATCAGGAGGCACCAAGAACAATGTTCTCATGACAAAACCATCAGAACGATTCCAAGATACCCGCGTGATCCTAAAAAAATTAGTGAAATTTGAGAAGAGAAGAGTCAAAACTCTACGTCAGGATGCCTCACCAGAGCGACGAAGGGACCGAGGAGTAAAAAGAATCCTACTCTCCTATATATATAATCCTAAAAGACTCAAAACATTTTTCTAGACTCAACAACGCCAACGATTCGATCAAGTAGGGGGGCTCCTAAGTCGGGGAAGGCTCTGATTACCAACTTGTAACACCCACGATGCGGCTATACCTCCCACGTGTCGGAGAACGACTTAGAGGCATAACCGCATTGTAGGAAATGTCGCAAGAGGGGTAATCTTTACACATCCCATGTACTGAGTAAGAAAGAGGTACATAGTTGGCTTACAATCGCCACTTCACACAATAGCATAAATATAACATTACAATCATCCAGATACAATCAAGGTCCGACTACGGAACCAAAATAAAGACAACCCCAAATGCATAAGATCCCCGATCGCCCCAACTGGGCTCCACTACTGGTCGTCTGGAAAGGAAACGTAGTATCATCCTGAGTCCTCATCGAACTCCCACTTGAGCTCAGTCGTATCTCCTGGAATGGTATCATCGGCACCTGCATCTGGTTTTGGAAGTAATCTGTGAGTCACGGGGACTCAGCAATCTCACACCCTCGCGATCAAGACTATTTAAGATTATGGGTAGGTAAAAGGTATGAGGTGGAGCTACAGCAAGCACTAACATATATGGTGGCTAACATACGCAAATGAGAGCGAGAAGAGAAGGCAAGGCACGGTCGAGAAACTATGATCCAGAAGTGATCCTAGAAATACTTACGTCCAAGCATAACTCGAGACCGTGTTCTCTTCCCGGACTCCGCTGAAAAGAGACCATCACGGTTACAAACGCTGTTGATTCATTTTAATTAAGTTAAGTTTCAGGTTTTCTACAACCGAACATTAACAAATTCCCATCTGCCCATAACCGCGGGCACGGCTTTCGAAAGTTCAAATCCCTGCAGGGGTGTCCCAACTTAGCCCATCACAAGCTCTCACGGTCAGCGAAGGATATTCCTTCTCCCAGGACGGCTCGATCAGACTCGGAATCCCGGTTACAAGACATCTCGACAATGGTAAAACTAAACCAGCAAGCCACCCGAATGTGCCGACAAATCCCGATAGGAGCTGCACATATCTCGTTCTCAGGGCACACCGGATGAGCACTCCGTACAACTAAAACCAAACCTCGAGTTTCCCCGAGGGGGCGCTACAAAGGGCTCTAGTTTGGGCCAACACTCAGAGGAGCACTGGCCCGGGGGGTTTAAAATAAAGATGACCCTTGAGTCCGCGGAACCCAAGGGAAAAAAGGCTAGGTGGCAAATGGTAAAACCAAGGTTGGGTCTTGCTGGAAGAGTTCTATTCAAGGTGAACAGTCAAGGGGTTCCCATTATAACCCAACCGCGTAAGGAACGCAAAATCAAGGAACATAACACCGGTATGACGGAAACTAGGGCGGCAAGAGTGGAACAAAACACCAGGCATAAGGCCGAGCCTTCCACCCTTTACCAAGTATATAGATGCATTAAGGTAAACAAGATATAATAGTGATATCCCAACAATAAACATGTTCCAACAACGAACAAACTCCAATCATCACATGTAACTAGCAACACTACAAGAGGGGCTAAGCAAAGAAGTAACATAGCCAAACAACGGTTTGCTAGGACAAGATGGGTTAGAGGTTTGACATGGCAATATGGGAGGCATGATAAAGCATGTGGTAGGTATCATAGCATAGGCATAGCAATAGAGAGAGCAACTAGCAAGCAAAGATAGAAGTGATTTCGAGGGTATGGTCATCTTGCCTGCAAAGTTCTCCGAGTTGACGTAAGCTTGATCCTCGTAAGTGTACTCAACGGGTTCCTCGATCACGTACTCGTCTCTCGGCTCTACCGAAAGCAAGAATACAAGCAAAGGGAACCACGATCAACCACGGTGCAATGCGCAAGCAACATGATGCAAAACAAGGCATGATATGCGGGATGTGATATGCAATGCATATGCATGTTTCGGAAAGGGAAGATTGAACCAGGCCTCAACTTGGAAAATCCAAGAGCGCCGCTGGAAAGAAGAGTTGATTTCGGTCGAAATCGATATAAAGATCACCGGAATCGGATGCATGGTTTGCAAAAATGGCAAGCAAAACTACAATGGAACAAAGCTGCGATTAACAGCACGATGCCATCTAAATGCATCAAGAAAATAAGTTACTGCACTCTAACATAGCAACAAAGCACATGGCAGTGATCCACTCAAGATGCTTGACAAAAGATGAACACTAAGCTACGGCTAAATCACACAATAGCAGGTTCAAACAAGCATGGCAAAAGTGCAAAATATATCAGGTTCACAGACTTAGTGAAATAACCAACATGTCAGGATTTAACATCAGGAAGCAATGTTTAGAGCAAGATAACAACATGCTACAGGAACATATCATGGCAAAGCAAGGCATGGCATGAAACTACACAAAGCATATAACAAAAGTCCCTTACTGACCATAAACCAAAAGGGATCAGAAAATACAATGAAACCGTGTGAACATAGCAAGTTTCGTTAACAGATTCAGACTTAGCAGAAAACTGGACATGGCAGAAACAGAGTTACATAGGCATGTTTGCGAGCTCGATGCACTCACCACAAGGCATTGCATGACAAACTAAGCATACACCCAGCACGAAGACATGATAAATAAGCTAACCATGGCAAGAACACTCTCATAGCAAGCATGGATCAACTATAACAACCTCGGCAAAATTGATTAACACGTAACCAATCTGCCAGGGACATTTTATAGCAAAAGTAGAGCAAAATTGAGTCATCCTATGGTACTCCATAATTGCAAACAAAGACATGGATGGATAGAACATATCAATATCTCAAAATCATCCTTACTGAACATGCTCAAAAGAGGTATGGATCACTCTGTAGCAACATGAATGAATGGCATAAAAATATCATCAGGGAAAATGACTTAGAAGAATTCTAAGTTCCTGAAATCAGCAACATCACGAGAGCTACTTTGCATGCTTGTGCTAGTCACCACATTGATCACAAAAATACATGGCATACACCCCTGTAAAGATGGCATGGCATATGCCAAAACACATGTAGGGCTCAAGTTCATAGGAGGCACACATTAAACATGGCAAAAATGACAAATGTCCATAATCTGATAAGAGACAGACACTAACATTACATAGCACTCTTGCAACAGCATTTAGGGCATCAAGATGAACTCAAATGAACATGGAGCAATGGAATGAAATGAAGTACACATCCAGACGAACAATTTGATATGCTACACGCCCAAAACGGAGCTACGGATGCAAAGTTATGATGCGATGAAGAATGCTAAAAATATTGGGGACTTGGGGGAGAAACGAGGTCAACCCTAGGGTTCGTCTCAGATCTGGATCGGGGCACGTGAACCAAGGATGAACGGAGCCTTCACCGGAGTTGAGCGAGGTGGACGGAGAAGGTGGTGACCGGGCCGGGTCTGGCCGGATCTGGCCGGGAGGCGGCGAGGCGGCGGCGGTGGAGGCACGACGCGGCGGAGCTGGCGGCGGCGACGGTGGACGACGAGGAAGCGGCGGGCGGCGGACGTCGAGGCGGGCGGCGGAGGCCGGTGAGCGGCGGGGGGAGGCGCCGGCCGAGGCGGGTGGCGGCGGAGCTGACGGGCGCGGCGACGGGGACGCGACCCGCAGGAGGCGGCGTCTTGGGCCTCGGGGGCCCGCGACGGGCCAAGTGGGCCAGCGGCGATGTGGGGCGCGGCTCGCCATGTGGCGGCGCGTGGTTGGACGGGGGAGCGGGGCGGACGTGTCCGGCGCGAGGAGGAAGGGGAAGACTAGGGTTTCGCCGAAATTTTGGAGAGGGGGCCTATTTATACATAGAAGGAGCTAGGAGACTCCAAATTGAGCACGGTTTTCGGCCATGCGATCGTGATCGAACGACTGAGATAATGGATGGGGTTTTGGTCCACTTTGGAGAGGTGTCGGGCTGCAACACACACGAGGCCTTTACGGCTCCTCGGTTAACCGTTGGAGTATCAGACGGAGTTCAAATGGCACGAAACTTGACAGGCGGTCTACGGTAGTTTACCAAGGCCGCTTGGCAAGTCTCGGTCCAATCCGAGAACGTTGAACACCCACACACGAAAAAAGCAAAAGGGGAACACCGGAGGACGTAGGAGCGCCAGAATGCAAAATGGACAACGGGGAAAATGCTTGGATGCATGAAACGAACACGTATGCAATGCGATGCACATGATGACATGATATGAGATGCATGACAAGGACAAAAGCAAAACGAAGACAAAACCCAACCACGAGGGAAATATCATAACTTAGTGCCGGAAATGGCAAGAGTTGGAATACAAATATGGCAGGTTACATATGGGGCGTTACACTTATTCATATCAAAAGATTGACAATGCTTATCATTAAACCATCCCAACATTGATGAACTATCACCAAGATTAGAGGTCATATCAAAATGATTAAACATTAGCGCAATTATTTTCAAACGTATTTGATCCAAATTTGAGTTATTCCCTGACTCATGTGGTTCTTTCGCATCAATAGTTAATACAATGGGTTCAGTCAAAATTGTTTGATCACATGGCAAAGTCAAATCATCAATAGAGTCCTCTAAAAATAGCTTGTGTGATCAAAGTAGTAGGTAGCTCATCGCATGGTGCATTTAAATTAACATGTGGAGGTGGAAGATTAATACTTTTGTCATTACCTATTATGGTTAACTCAGATGATGCAGGCACTCTTGGTGGCGACAGGTCATGTGGTGGAGGTGATGCAGTGCTCACAAACAATGGATGTTGTTGTCATAGTAGGCGCAGTGGTGGAAGGAACAACCGTCGCAACTTTTGGGATTTGCACCATCCGCTTGTTTGTCTTCTAGGCAACACGTCTTGTTATCTCCTGTTCATCTTTGCAAGCAAGACGAAACAAACGGTCCATAGGATAACACTATTCATGAATTAGTATCTCCTGAATGTCACCGCTTAATCCTCCCCAAAATCTATCCATAAAATCATCTTCAGTTTCTTCTAAAGAGGAATGCAACAAGGTAGTTTGTAAATCATCATAATATTTCGTTACAGTGTCACTACCTTGTTTTAAATGTTGCAACTTTTTGATCATGTCACGAGTATATAAGCGGTGACGAATGTATGTCGTATGGCAAGTTTCAAATCATCCCAAGTAATAGGTATATAATCACGGTGTAACCGATAATATTCACTCCACCAGACTAAAGCATAACCAGTGAAAGAACCAACCGCAACCTTAACTTTTTTATGTTCATCAAAATTATGGGAAGGAAATATATTATTTATGTTGAACTCCCATTCAATATATAAAGCAGGTCTAAAACGGCCATCAAATGATGGTATAGGAATCTTAACCTGATCATGTGCATTTGGATGTTCATGCGCCTCTCGTGATCGTTGTGGAATTTGCATAGGTGGTGGCACGTCTCCCGCGATCGACAAAGCCCATGAATTGACTCTAAATCCTGTCATGATTAGTAGAAACAATAAACAAAATCCAAAAATAATGTTCCTATAACTACTAGGATGTGGTGGTAAAACGCTCACAGTAAAGCCAATATCAATGTCTTACAAGCTATTACCATGCAGCAGGCGGTGATCGGCAACCAGCGGTGTCAAGTAACTCCAAATGTTGGGTAAAGCGATTGCCAGGTGAACGTATGGATACACGGTGTAGAAATATGTGGCGTTGGGTTGGCTTTATATATGTGGAAATAAAATGCTACAACCACGTTAATTAATGCAAGCTAAAAATTCGTTTAAAATGATCGAGTGCTGGTCCTAGGATAGACCGTAGTAGAGACGCGAGCTTAAGACACAAATAAATTTCACGTGGAATCAACAAGAATCAGTAAGTTATCCTTTTGAGCAATGGCCGACAGACAGATGAAATGTAACACTCACTGAACAAATCAACTGACACTCCAATTGTATTTCTTCCGTCAAATCTAATATGTCCAATACCAAAATACAGTGCGTGTGAATGTTGTATTTGAGAAAGAATCTCACCTCTCCAAATAAAACTAGGACTAGGACTAGTCAGGTGTCTTTTTTTTCTCTTATCCAAGTCAACTTTGCAACCGTACCCAAAGAACAACGTTTGTTTCTTTTCAAACACTTTATCTTTTTTTGGACAACGCTAACGCTCACACGTGCGGTGGGAGCGAAACCCGTCCACACACCTTATAGCACACAGACTGCGCCACGTCACCATATGCATGCATGTCGGAATCTTTTTGGATTTCCTGTTTTTAAAATATTTTATCTCTTACATAAAAAATCCGATTGAACATCCGTTTTTACCATTAAATCTTTCGCGATGAGATCTTTGAAACTAGATCTCATATCAATATATTTTGACGATTTTTTCGGTTAAAAGATGTCATGTCTATTGCACATGAATTTTCATGGTGTTTACATTGAAGTTGCCATGACATATTTTAATTATTTTATTTTACATTTAGAAGTAAATTTTGACATTTATAAAAGAGGAAATTAAGAAACTAGACTTGCCATGAACCATAAACTAACATTGCCATGATACATGCACTTAAAATTGTCATGGTTCATACAAATTTTTTTTTCATGGTCAAAGTACTACAGTTGTCATCTTAAAAATACTAAAATTGCCATGCTCTACAAACTGAAATTGCCACATGGCAACTTTAGTTTAAGCACTATGGCAACTACAGTGTAAACATCATGACAATTTCTGGGCAAAAAAAATTCGTCAAAACATATCAACATGGAGTCTAGTTTTGAAGATCTCGTCGAGACAAATTTAATGGTGAAAACGGATTTTTAATTCGACTTTTTAATTCGGAGATAAAATATTTTTAAGCCGAAAACCAAAAAGATTCCTGCTGATGTCATCTATTCATATGTGGCAAAATAAATGATAAAAGAAGTGTGTGGGCGATGTGCAATATGACACACGTGTGGGCGTTAGTTTTTTCTTTTTTTTTACCCTCTCTCAAGATTCCAACGTGGCAAAATAGGAAAAAAAAATCAAACACAACTTCGCCCCCCAAAAAAATAAGGGCCACGGGGTTCTCTTAAAAAAAACTGTATCCAAACCAAGGAGTACTACTTCGTGGGAACCAATCTTTTTTTATCTTCACGTCCCAAACGAATTACTAGTCTTAAAGGAAACAGATCTGGAAACAATTCGCCCTTTTTTTCTTTTCTTTTTTTTTTTTGCTGCGATCTCCACTCTCCCGTAATGCAATCTGCTCTTTTTTATTTAACAAAAAACGTGCCAGACAAGGACACCAAATCAGCCACAAACCAAACCGATTGGCCCTTTCCTTTTTCTTTCCTTATCTCTTTTGGCAACGTCCAAAAATAATTCCTCACAATAAATGCGGATTCCTAGGTTTGTACCACCACGTTGACCAATAAAAAGGAGCACTAGTGGCCGATCCAATTTTTCCTTTCTGATATTTCTTCTTTTCAAACTCCAACGTGGCAAACAAGGAAAGAAAAAAAGATCAATAGATTTATATTGTAAACCGAACCAGATCTCAACTTTCCTCAAAACGAAATTGCCACGCCATGCTTTCCTTATATTTCTCTTTCCTGGAAAACTGGACAAGGAAAAAACGAACAGAATCTTTGCCAACAAGCTAACCCTTGATTTGTGTGCGGATTTGTTTCGAAATTGCCTCCTTCCAAAAGCAAAAAAACTTAGCACGTAGGATTACTTTCCAAAGCCCATCAGATCTGCTTTTTTCGGATCAAAACCTGCCTTTTTTTCCTTCAATATCCAAACGTGGCAACTCTCTCTCTCTCTCTCTTTTGGTCGATCAGAACTTGCCAAAACCGAGTCCAACAAAATCAATCGCAACAAGGTCAGCAGATGTGGCCGAACCACCTTTTTTTTACTTTTTTTTGGTGGCTCTTCTTTCCTTGCAAAGATACCTTCACAACTTCAAACAACAGCAGACTCTACTACCTCCGTTCCTTTAGCCGGTTTCTTTTTTTTCAAAGATAGGACGTGTGACAAGTCCTAGCAGTAGGAATCCAAACTCAAGAACCAAACCAGCCAATTAGTACTACTACTTTTTTATGCTAAAACTTCTCTCATGTGATGTGCACTTTCCTTCACTCAATAATTTTCCTTAGCTAGGAGCACGTCCCAAGGCAACAGATCTGCTATTTTTTTTTTGATTTGATCCAAACCTGCCAATGTTACACAAAATGCATTGGTGGCTTTCCTTCTAGCATCAACTGTTCAACACAATCTCCCTTGTTAGCCGTGAGACCTCTAAACTCTAACTTTTGTTTAGACAATCCAATCTTTCCAAACTCTTGTCCTTTCAAACCAGGAGAGAGATCACGTCCCAAGGCAAAAGAGAGGGGATTTCGTCCATCCTAGGCAAGGTGGGACTAAAACACCTCTTAAGTCATCCCCCCTACAATATTATGGACTCTAAAAATAGATTACATGGGCCTGGCCCAAAATAAGGTGGCGCAACACCAATAATAAGCTATGGACGAAATTTATAAAAGGTCATCTTGTATATTTCGTCCATCTTCTTTTATGTCATCATGGTGGCTTCAAAGTACATAAATCTCCACTTGAACCTCTATTCTTGTTCTCTTGGCACACACGTTCATCTCCGTGCTTGATGATGCTCCAATGTTCATCCTTCTTGTCCGTGCTAGGCCCTTCAATTGCAAGCAATACGAATGTATCTAAGTTAGGCAGCATCATATTCTCATGAACACTAGAAACATTACCAAGAAACGAAAGTACCTGATAATTTAATTGGTGTATGTGAGCTCTAGCAATTGTTCCAAGAGGTAAAACAATAGGGGATATGGGTGTAACTGCGGTAGCTATGTCTTCATAAAAAATCGCCTAGAACAGGAGACGTTGTGGCTGGTCGAGACGGAGCTAACCACACCTATCCTCCGTGCCACGTTTGCATGCTGAAGTTATGTGGCTAGTGGGGTGTTTTCGACCGACTGGCTGGGTCCCAAGATCGAACCATAGGTAGTACGTCCGATACAGTATATTTTTCACGCACATTTCTCCTCCGTGCCGAGACGTGGCACACCCTACTGCGCGGTTTCGGGGTCGATCCTCCTGGTTGGTGCACGCATATATTCTTCCTTGCCGAGATGTGGGGTGCCCTACCACGCGTTTTTTGGGTCCTCCTCGGTCGTAGCGCCGAAGCAAGTAAATGAGTCGTCAAATCATGAAAGACCACATTTCTCGCCGAGTGCATTAGTGAAGCACGGTGGCTAGCTAGTTGGGCTAGTGCGATCGATTAGCTAGGCCACCGCCACATTTGTTTTTTCACCCCTTTTTTATCTTCTTGTCGGCAGGTAAATTTAAATATCCACCGCGGCGTTGCTCTGGTCTTTGAGTGCCATAGGATTTTTCATTTTTTGATTGACGGGAGCAGGCGCGGCAGGATTTTTTTATTGACGGGAGCAGGCGTGGCAGGATTTTTTATTGACGGGAGCAGGCGCGACAGGATTTTTATTTTTTGATTGACGGGAGCAGGCGAGGCAGCAATTAGTCACGATGACTCCGCTTGTAAAACCCACTGCTCCTTGATGTGAAAAGTCGTCGACTTGTGTTTTCCCATGGTGAAAACTAAAAGATTCACCCCACTCCTCAGCTGGCTCCCTCCGCCTTCTCGTAGATTGCCTTGCCTTTCAGCCGTTTCGCCCCTTTGCTTCCTCCCCCCATTGTTGTACCTAGTGCCATGGCGGCATAGCAGATCACGGAGTGTGAGGTGAGGCGCCTGACACAGGAGCTCTAGGCCAAGGATGCAGAGCTCAGGGCCAAGGACGTGGAGCTCCGTGAGCTCAAGGAGGAGAGGAGTGTCATGCTCCTCCTTTATGTGCGGGAGTTCACGAAGTTTCAAAAGCGGCAGGCATCCACCACGAAGATGCTCGAGGCGTCGGCGGCGTTGCTGTAGAAAGCGGGAGATACGATAGGCCGCCAGGCGAGCCGGCTGGAGCGCGAGCGGACCGATCCTGATGAGGTCCAGGATCACCTCAGCCACTTGGTGGACCATGTTGCCACGCACGTGTTGCGGCTGAGCAATGCCTACCGTTGTGCCAGCGCGACCATGTCGGCCGTCGGGCTAAACCCGTTCGACCACCCCGTCGACTTCAACAAGTTGCGGCTTCCTGACCTGGTCTCCTTCTTCACCTATATCTCTGAGGAGCCGAGCCGTCTCCGCGCGATGGTGCGGGCGGAGCTGGACAAGGAGGGGTTGCAGGCTGTCGTCGCCATTGCCGGGCGAATCCTCTCAGGGCTCCGTCACCGGAATCCATTCATGCCATTGGACGCTGTCTTTGACGAGCTGGCTCCTGACGACTAGAAGCAGCCTCTGCGGGCGGTTGCACCCTGCATCACCAACGTTGTGCGCCTCGAGAAGCAGAGGGACTTCGGTGCTATTTAGGCGTCCTCTGCATGGGCATGTCCATGTCTCGGGGCAACATGACCGTTGGATCAAACTTAGACGGTGCATATCAGTCACTGTAGCACAAAGCATGTGGGTGTGTTTGGTTGCATTCTCATCTCAATATAGTTGTTCCCTCTTCGTGACTCAATGCCCGACCACTGCAGAAGATAGAGAGAAAATGAAAGCCATTCCCTATTCCTCAGCCATAGGCTCTATCATGTATGCAATGTTGTGTACCAGACCTGATGTCTGCCTTGCTATAAGTTTAGTAGGGAGGTACCAAAGTAATCTAGGAGTGGATCACTGGACAGCAGTCAAGAACATCCTAAAATACCTGAAAAGGACTAAGGATGCTAGCTTTGACACTAATTCGGATGACTCTAAGTTGCAAACAGGATACATATTTATATTGAATAGTGGAGCTGTCAGTTGGTGCAGTTCCAAGTAGAGCATCGTGGCGGGATCTATGTGTGAAGCGGAGTACATAGCTGCTTCGGAAGCAGCAAATGAAGGAGTCTGGACGAAGGAGTTCATATCTGATCTAGGTGTAATACCTAGTGCATCGGGTCCAATGACAATCTTTTGTGACAATACTGGAGCAATTGCCTTAGCGAAGGAATCTATATTTCACAAGAGAACCAAACATCAAGAGACGCTTCAACTCCATCTGCGATCAAGTCAAGGAGGGAGACATAGAGATTTCCAAAATACATACAGATCTGAATGTTGCAGATCCATTGACTAAGCCTCTTCCACGAGCAAAACATGATCAGCACCAAGACTCCATGGGTATTATAATCATTACAATGCAATCTAGATTATTGACTCTAGTGCAAGTGGGAGACTGAAGGAAATATGCCCTAGAGGCAATAATAAAGTTGTTATATATATTTCCTTATATCATGATAAATGTTTATTATTCATGCTAGAATTGTATTAACTGGAAACTTGATACATGTGTGAATACATAGACAAAACAAAGTGTCCCTAGTATGCCTCTACTTGACTAGCTCGTTAATCAAAGATGGTTAAGTTTCCTGACCATATACATGTGTTGTCATTTGATGAATGGGATCACACCATTAGGAGAATGATGTGATAGAAAAGACCCATCCGTTAGCTTAGCATAATGACCGTTAAGTTTTATTGCTATTGCTTTATTCATGATTTATACATATTCCTTTGACAATGAGATTATGCAACTCCCGAATACCGGAGGAACACCTTGTGTGCTATCAAATGTCACAACGTAACCGGGTGATTATAAAGATGCTCTATAGGTGTCTCCGAAGGTATTTGTTGGGTTGGCATAGATCAATATTAGGATTTGTCAGTTCGAGTATCGGAGAGGTATCTCTAGGCCCTCTCGGTAATGCACATCTTGACAAGCCTTGCAAGCAATGTGACTAATGAGTTAGTTACGGGATGATGCATTATGGAACGAGTAAAGGGACTTGCCAGTAACGAGATTTAAGTAGGTATGAGGATACCGACGATCGAATCTCGGGCAAGTAACATACCGATGACAAAGGGAATAATGTATGTTGTCATTGCGGTTTGACCGATAAAGATCTTCAAAGAATATGTAGGAACCAATATGATCATCCCCGTTCTACTGTTGGTTATTGATCAAAGATGTGTCTCGGTCATGTCTACATAGTTCTTGAACCCATATGGCCCGCACGCTTAACGTTCGATGACGATATGTATTATGAGTTATGTGTTTTGGTGACCGAAGATTGTTCGGAGTCCCTGATGAGATCACGGACATGACGAGGAGTCTCGAAATGGACAAGAGGTAAAGATTGATATATTGGACGATGGTAGTCAGACACCGGAATGGTTTTGGAGTGTTTCGGATATTTATCGGAGTACCGAGGAGTCACCGAAAGGTCGAACGTGAATCATATAGTAGATATGATCAACATAGAGATGTTCACCATTGAAAACTACTCCAACCCACGTGATGATCGGACATGGTTTAGTTGATATGGATCACGTGATCATTTAGATGACTCGAGGGATATCTATCTAAGTGGGAGTTCTTAAGTAATATGATTAATTGAACTTAAATTTAACATGAACTTAGTCTTGATAGTTTTTTCATATCTATGTTGTAGATCAATGGCCCATGCTACCGTTCCCTTGAATTTTAATGCGTTCCTAGAGAAAGCTAAGTTAAAAGATGATGGTAGCAAGTACACGGAATGGGTCCGTAATTTGAGGATAATCCTTATTGCTACATAGAAGAATTACGCCCTTGATGCACCGCTAGGTGCAAGGCCTGCTGCAGGAGCAATTCCGAACGTTATGAACGTCTAGCAAGCTAAATCTAATGACTACTTGATAGTTCAGTGTGCCATGCTACACTACTGCAGGATGCTGCTAACGCAACACTACGATTAGAGACCCTTCGACAAAACTGTGTGCGATGCAATAATCGCAAACGGTGGTGTAAAAACCCATCAAAAAAGATGCAAAACGTTTGCGATGACGGATGCATCAAACACGGTTCAGATTTTAGTTGCGTGTGTGATTCAAGTCATCCGGTTCAGTTCAATTAACCGATTTCGATGAGGAGGAACAAAAGAAACGGGCAGCCAGATGAAGGTGTGTGCGATGTACAACATACGGTTCACTCGGATGAACTGTTTGTGATTAGGCAACACAAAAGAAACGGTCAGCCGGATCAAGGTGTGTGCGATGTATAGCATACGGTTCAATCGGATGAACTGTTTGTGATTAGGCAACACAAAAGAAACGGTCAGCCAGATCAAGGTGTGTGTGATGTACAGCATACGGTTCACTCGGATGAACTGTTTGTGATTAGGCAACACAAAAGAAATGGTCTGCCAGATCAAGGTGTGTGCGATGTATGGCATGCGGTTCACTCAGATGAAGTGTTTGCGTTGAGACAAGAGAACGGAAACAGTTCAATATAACAAATACCATAAATATTGCAAGGTTCAAATTCAAAGATTACAACGCCCAAATTCAAACATTGCAAGTTGAGTCATTTCTGAAAAGCGATCAGCCACTGACAAGTCATGTATGGATTTGACACAATAACTTCTAATTTCTTTGCCATATTCTCTTCCAATACGAAGTTTGGCATTTTTGGAGGCACTTCCATTCCGCAGTACCCGCCGGCTCTAATAATCATACCATTGATATTTCCTAATTAAATGCGTGTTCAACCTCAGTACCCTCAGCACCTTTGCTGTGGCAAGAAAGAACCTGGCGAGTGTAATCTCCAGTGGGGTTCGTCGGTAGGAGTTCAAAGTAATATTTGAGAGATGCAGATCCAGGCATTCGATGTGATTGTCGTTATAAACATCTTCCACCGGGCCTAATATGCATTGCAAAGAAGAGAACATGTTAGTGCCTACATGTAGTTTTGTACACTGCTACATGCCCATTTGGTTTGCAGGATCTGTAAAATGCACCAACGTGCCATCTTTGATCTGGCATGATTAACATGGGCATTTGATTACAGTCTAGAAACATGTAGCCTTCTTCATAAGAGGTTGGATTGGATTGAAAATTCCCTAAGAAAACTAGTACAGATGAATCCAAAGGAGAAATGCTTATGTACGATTGTAACCATATGAATGAAGCAACCAATATGGGGTGGGGGTGTATGTCCTCAAATCCTCCAAAGTTCCTTCAGAAATCGTAGTACATTGTCATTGTAAACTTGGGAAAAGGTGCAAAAAATTGAACTCCCTTATGGTTAACATTTAACAAGAAAGGAATATCACCTCGATATACAGCTTCTTCAGGAACGGAAAGCATCTCAGGCAACTGAAAACTTGGTCCAGGTTGGGGATGACAGATTCTAGTGCCAAGACCTTCACTGTGCCCAGAGTCTGGGTGAAGCTTCGCTAGATGTCAGGCGAACATACATCTTCAACACTAGAAATAACGTTGATATCAAGAAGGAGAGGTATATAAGGCGACTGTTGTACCTAAAAGTTGTAGTATTTGACAGACGAGTAGCCCACCACTTTCAATTTTTGCGTAGAAATAACATTGATTCTTGTTGGACCTTGTTGATCAACTACAAGTAATCTCTCAAGTGAAGGTCTGTCCTGGATGACCATATTGTGATCCACCTTTTGTGATCTCTCGTTACAGCACCAACAACACACATAAATAGTCCGGAGAGTCCTGGAGGTGATGTGCAAGGTACTCGACCAATTCATCGCCTAAAGGCGAAGGAACTCGAGTGCAGTACAGCCGTAGAGCAGGCGCTCCATGTCATCCTTTGGGATGCGAACGACGACGAGCTCGAGGTGCTTCAGTCGTGGTAGAAAAAGAGCGGGCGCATCATTAAGGGGGGATGGCAGTTCATGAACTTGGCGAGGCGCAGCGTGTGCGCGGAGCAGAGCGCAGACGTTGGCAGCAAGCGCATATGCCCATCATTATAACTTAGCTTCTCGAGCTGATCTATGGCGTGGGATCAGAACCACTCGTCAAGTATGGCTCGTTCCTTGCCATTAGAAGGGAACTTGCCCGCGATAAGGCCTTTGATTGGGCCATCGTGACTGCCGAGGATCTGGGAGAACGCATCCAAACTTTGGTGATAGCCATGGCAGAGCTTGTGGGTGTAGAGGAGGTCGACAGGGGTGCGGAGCCATAGGGTGCGCCACCACCAGGAAAGGGTGGTTGTCCTCGCCCAATATTTGATTGGGAGGAGGGATATGATGACTATCAACATATCATCGGGGAGGTTGTTGATGAAGTCTAGGCCTGCTGGAGTCACTTGCGGTTCTTTCTCGACCAGCCTCCGCTTGTTGGCAGCCTCGTTCTCCACCTCGTTGGCGGGGACGGAAACCTCTGTCTCCATATTCACGCCGTGCTTCGGTGCTTCAGTATCCCCGGCGTCTCCACTCCCTCCGGTGGGGCACTTTGGCGGCATCCTCGTACACTGACGGCTTTAAGGACTCAGAGCGGCGTCAAGGATGCGGGCGAAGAGAGAGGAATTGTGTGTGTGGAGAGGATGGGGGGTGCGGCCACTCGGCGGCGCCATTAATATAGACCAGTGGAGCGAGGCGGGCGGCGGTCCAAGGCTGTCTCGCTTCCCGGTGAGAACGACTGCTTAATCTCTAGTATGAATGAAATATATGCTTAATCCCAGTGAGAACTATTAATTTTTAGATGCATATTTTGAAAAATTTTAGTGTCTCTTGGCTTAACGCCAAAGTCTGGCTTTAATTTGCATACCGTAATCTGAACCGTTTGCGTTGAAGACATGCACAGATCCTGCGTTGAACAGCTTGTACGCTTCCCGGTGAGCCTGCGCACCGGACTGTGCTCGCACGCCTCCCGTTTAGTCAAGCAACTATCCACACGGTACCTCCTATAGCCATTAAAGCCAAGAGACGTGGCATCACATGAATGCTTAACCGAACGCACATGGTTTGAATTATACAAACGTTTGAGATATCAAAGTGGCAACTATTTTTTTCAAAATGCCTTTGTTGGCTATCATTATTCGTGTGCGCCTTCTCTCAAAATGGACACGAAAAATACCACAACATGTAGGGTGCCCTTCCATGATAGCATGCCAAGTTTCATGAGTTTCAGACGAGTTTTAGATTTACTATAATTAAAAACAAATTATGTCAACATTTTGTCGGCAATCAACGGTGCCCTGGTGTTTGAAATTCATTCCCATTTCTTGCATGCACACAAGGACACATATTTTATTTTTCAACCAATTTATACGCACTGGAGCAGGCGCATGTAGTTAAAATTTGAATTATGCACATCAATGCATTGAAAACTCAGATAATGCATAAAAATGTCCAAACGAACCCTGAAAAATCACAATAATTCACACAACACTCCTGTTGTTTATGTTGACACGAGAAAAAAATTTGAAAGCAATAAGAGGCAATGGATATCGTTTCGTCTCCAAAGGTGGGGCGTTCCCTACCAAAAACCATCATGCTTGTTTTGAGAAGCTCCGGTTTTTGAGAAGCATATACCCAAACCTGCCCCAAATGGGACAAAATTTTTACCATGGCATGTTGATGCCGCTCCATAATAGCATGCCAAGTTTCATGAATCTCAGACGAGTTTTGCATTTAATAGAATTTAAAAACCAGGCATCTCAATGTTTTGCCGGCAATCAACGGTGCCCTGGTGTTTGAAATTCATTCCCATTTCTTGCATGGGACCTAAGCATGCACCCAAGGACACATATTTGTTTTTTCAACCAATTTATATGCACTGGAGCATGCACATGTAGTTAAAATTTGAATTATGCACAAAAATGCATTGAAAACTCAGATAATGTATAAAAATGTCCAAATGAACCCCGAAAAATCAGAAAAATTCACACAACACTCCTGTTGTTCTATGTTGACACGAGAAAAAAAATGAAAGCAATAAGAGGCAATGGATATCGTTTCGTCCCCAAAGGTGGGGCGTTCCCTTCCGAAAACCATCATGCTTGTTGTGAGAAGCTCCGGTTTGTGAGAAGCATATACCCAAACCTTCCCCAAATGGGACAATTTTTTTACCACGGCATGTTGATGCCGCTCCATAATATCACGCCAAGTTTCATGAATTTCGGACAAGTTTTGGATTTACTAGAATTTAAAAACCAGGTATCTCAATGTTTTGCCGGCAATCAATGATGCCTTGGTGTTTGAAATTCATTCCCATTTCTTGCATGGGACCTAAGCAAGCAACCAAGGACACATATTTGATTTTTCAACCAATTTATATTCACTTCAGCATGCGTTTTTAGTTGAAATTTGAATTATACACAAAATTGCATTGAAAACTCAGATAATGCATAAATATGTCCAAACGAACCCCGAAAAATCACAAAATTTCACACAACACTCCTGTTGTTCTATGTTGACACAAGAAAAAAATTTGAAAGCAATAAGAGGCAATGTATATTGTTTCGTCCCCAAAGGTGGGGCGTTCCCTACCGAAAACAATCATGCTTGTTGTGAGAAGCTCCGATTTGTGAGAAGCATATACCCAAACCTGCCCCAAATGGGACAAATTTTTTACCGCAACATGTTGATGCCGCTCCATGATAACATGCCATGTTTCATGAATTTCAGACGAGTTTTGGATTTACTTTTATTTAAAAACAAGGCATCCCAATGTTTTGCCGACAATCAACGGTGCCCTGGTGTTTAAATTCATTCCCATTTCTTACATGGGACCTAAGAATGCACCGAAGGACACATTTGTTTTTCAACCAATTTATATGCACTGGAGAATGCGCATGTAGTTAAAATTTGAATTATGCACATAAATGCATTGAAAACTCAGATAATGCATAAAAATGTCCAAATGAACCCCGAAAAATCATAAAAATTCACATAACACTCCTGTTGTTCTATGTTGACACGACAAAAAAATTTGAGAGCAATAAGAGGCAATGGATATCCTTTCGTCCCCAAAGGTAGGGCATTCCCTACCGAAAACCATCATGCTTGTTGTGAGAAGCTCTTGTTTGTGAGAAGCATATACCCAAACCTGCCCTAAATGGGGCAAAAAATTTACCACGACATGTTGATGCCGCTCCATGATAGCATGCCAAGTTTCATGAATTTCAGACGAGTTTTGGATTTACTAGAATTTAAAAACCAGGCATCTCAATGTTTTGCTGGCAATCAACGGTGCCCTGGTGTTTGAAATTCATTCCCATTTCTTGCATGGGACATAAGCATGCACCCAAGGACACATATTTGATTTTTCAACCAATTTATATGCACTGGAGCATGCACATGTAGTTAAAATTTGAATTATGCACAAAAATGCATTGAAAACTCAGATAATGCATAAAAATGTCCAAATGAACCCCGAAAAATCACAAAAATTCACACAACACTCCTGCTGTTCTATGTTGACACGAGAAAAAAATGAAAGCAATGAGAGGCAATGGACATCGTTTCGTCCCCAAAGGTGGGGCGTTCCCTACCGAAAACCATGATGTTTGTTGTGAGAAGCATATACCCACACCTGCCCCAAATGGGACAAAAATTTTACCACGGCATGTTGATGCCGCTCCATGATAGCATGCCAAGTTTCATGAATTTCAGAGGAGTTTTCGATTTACTAGAATTTAAAAACCAGACATCTCAATGTTTGCGGTCGAGTGACGGTGGAAGGGTATTTGACATTCATTCTCATTTCTTGCATGGGACCTAAGCATGCACCCTAGGACAAAGGTTTGATTTTTCAACCAATTTATATGCACGGGAGCATGTGCATGTAGTTAAAATTTGAATTATGCACATAAATGCATTGAAAACTCACTTAATGCATAAAAATGTCCAAACGAACCTTGAATAATTCCAATCCTTTTGATGACACACCTATAGTTGCATGTTCGCTGCAGGTAAAAGTTCTAGCAATTGAAACACCGTCCATGGCCGCTGTGACCCCATTATGTAATTCAAATAAAGACGAAAAATCAAGTAGATCCCACACAGTTTTTTATAACTAACCGTGTGAGATGCAGCACAAAATATCTTCGGACCATGTCTGAATAAGGGACCGTGTTTGAGGACACTTTGCACGCCCATGTTTTGGCTGAAGCGATTCCCAATTCTTGCCTTTCGCGGAAATATCTACCTCCCTGCCCCCTCCCCCTTACCAAAAGCCACATTTCCCCTGTTTCTGCCTTCCTTTCCAAGTTGAAACCTTCACTCCTTGCTTGCAGCGCCGCCGCCTCCTCGCCGGCGACCCTCCTTCACGCTACTCGGCCTCGCCTATTGTCAGTCTCAAAACTGGCGGATCTCGGGTAGGGGGTCCCGAACTGTGCGTCTAAGGTCGATGGTAACAGGAGACGGGGGACACAATGTTTACCTAGGTTCGGGACCTCTCTATGGAGGTAATACCCTACTTCCTACTTGATTGATCTTGATGAATATGAGTATTACAAGAGTTGATCTACCACGAGATCGTAATGGCTAAACCCTAAAAGTCTAGTCTATCTGACTATGATTATTCCAATCTTTCTATGGACCTAGCCCTCTGGTTTATATAGACACCAGAGGGATCTAGGATTACATAAGGTCGGTTGGAGAGAAAGGAATATTTATATTTTGTCGCTAAGCTTTCCTTCCACGCCAAGGAGAGTCCCATCCGGACACGGTAGAGTCTTCGGTCTTCGTATCTTCACAGCCCACTAGTCCGGCCCATGTCCAATAGGTCGGACGCCCGAGGGCCCCTTAGTCTAGGACTCCCTCAGTAGCCCCGAACCAGACTTCAATGGCGAGGTGTCCGGCACGCAGATAGTCTTCGTCATTGCAAGGCGGGTTCCTCCTCCGATGACTTCAAAGCGATGTATTCAGCTTTCCATTTAATGTCGTACCTCTCGGCTTCCGTGCCTTCTTGACTTTAGCTTCCACGTGTCGAGTGAATACAAGAGGTCGGGTTATTTTTACACATACCACCGTGACCACACCAGAAAGGTGCCTATTTAAAGAGAATAGATCTCAGATCCACTCCAAACCTCACGGAAAAAATCCTCATAGCCTGCGGAGCAGAACCACCCCAACATGGCTAGTGCTCCCAGCTCTTCCTCTCGTCCCCACAGCTCCGAAAAGGGTGATTGGGAGAGATGTTCTATATCTCACATTCAGCTGGTGAAGCTGCAAAAACAGGGCTTTCTTCCTCCCGCGGATTTAGTCCCCGTACGAGCAGGGCTGACGTCCTTCAATGGCGGGCTTCAGGCGGAGAACTTCCCCAATCCTTCCAGGGGGGAATGAGTATGCTTTGTTCCCTTCTTCATAAGAGGCGCTGGATTTCCAATCCATCCCTTCCTCTGAGGACTGCTGGAGTATTATGGCCCCGAACTGCACAGTCTCAATCCCGCCTCCATCCTGCATATTGTGGGTTATGTCGCTTTATGCGAGCTATTCCTAGGTTGCGTCCCATTTCGATTTATGGAGAAGACTATTCTGCCTCATCCCTCGTAATCAAGGAGGGTCAATATTCGAAGTGGGGGAGCCAAAGTGTGGCGTATCACCGGAACCAGATACCTGTCCAGCACGCCGAAGAAGGCTTCCGAAGAGTGTCCTTCTGAATGGTTCTATATTGACGACGTCGCTCTTCCTGACCCAGTCTGAATGGGCCTCCCCGATTTTTCAAGTGCTCCGTTGAAGAAACGCCATAGCCGGCGTCCTGGGAGCCTCGAGAAGGAGGACAACGCAGAGGTCAGTCAGCTATTGGGCAAGATTAAGATGCTCGCCCAGTCTGGATTGTCAATAGTCGAGGTAATGGCAATTTCCATAGTGCGGGGGGTCCAACTACTCCAATACAGAGGGCTTCCCATGTGGCACTATAATGGGGAAGACGACGCTTCACGCTGTGGCTGGAAGGGCCCAAAGACCCCCGCCGCTTTAGCTAAAATATTGGCCAAACTGTATAAAGGGGTGAAGGAGGAGTTCACCCATCTCCAATGTCGAGATGGATTTTCCATGTATAATTCCCCTAGCTGGGTGAGCTCTTACCCCACCATTTTACTCCTCTCACTGAATTATTTTTGACGGACAGTATCCTATCCACTCATAACAGGAATGGCGAAAGGCTGTCGAGGGGATCGATAACCCCACCCCTCAGCCGGAGGGTCACAACCGGGATCTTGACTCCGGATTTGAAGAAGATCTAGACATATTTGTGGAACTCAAGGATGGAATATTCTATCAGACGAGCTACGAGGGTACGGAAGTACCTATCATCACCGATTACCCCGGCCTCCTTGCTTCTCATGTAAGTAATTTAAAAGGCACTTTCTTCGAAAGAGTTCCCTTACTATGCCTCACCCACCACATTATTTCGTGTTCCAAAGGGGAGGCGCTTGACATCGCAATGTGCACCAGAAGCGTCTCCGAGGAGAGCGGTGCCCGCGCCGAGCACATCTTCGAAGAGGAAGGCAAATAATAATACGATAGAACCCTCGTTAAAGAGGTAAATCCTTCCTTTGAGGAATACCTCCTCTGATCGCCACATCAAATTGTGACGCCACTCGCCGCATTCTATCAGGAAAAGTATCCGCCGGACTACGTCCGGGGATCCGGCCGGACGTGTATCCACTAGTCAGGTTTCGGACCCTGCCCTGAGGATGGGGGCTGACACGGGAGTGGCACCGAACTGTCCTTCCACAGAGGGTTCGGACGATATGTTCGTCACGAACTCTGAGGTGGAGAGCGCCATGAATCATCATCTTCGGAGGGCCGCGCTTCGTGACCTCGGCTTTTCAAAGGAGGCGTTTGATTCCTTTAGCTCGACCGATGCATACACCCGAGCTCCTCGGGATGGTCTTGCCAGAGCTACGGACCAGCATCTGAAAGATATGCGGGTAAGTGTTGACTTAATAATCATACACCAGTAGCCCCCGAGACTTAAAGCAGTTGATACAACTGATTTAAGGTTCATTGTATAACCAGGTGCTTACGGAGAAGAACAGCCTGCTATCTCAGGAAATAGAAAAGTACCGGACCCAGCTAACTGCTGCCAATGTTGAACTGGAAAAATCCGAGAAGGCGTCTCCTGGTACTGTTCCCCTCCATTGACAAAACATAATGGTATACCAATAATGCTAACACAGTTGCTCACCTCTTAATAGGATCATTATATCAACTGCAAGGGCAACTGAATGCTTCTCAAGGCGGAGAACGAGAAGCGAAAAACCTGCTAGCCACGGGCGAGCGTGTGCTAACAAAAGTTGTGATGGAGAAAAACAAGCTCCAGGATTCCAATACCCAACTGGGCGAGGAACTGAAAGATGTCCGGGCCCAGTTGGCAGACTCCGTAAAGGACAATAAAAGGCTGCAAGGCGGCATATTTAGTATGTGGTTGAACTTGCCTTCGAATAATTCAGAGATAGAGGGGACTGATAGAGTTATGTTTGCAGGTATGCTGATCGGTCGTCCCGAAGAGGAGATGTCCGGATCCTCGAGCGATCTGCTACAAGAGCTGTCGCAAGTGCACGAGCAGGCTCGACAGGTGATGCGAAGTGTGGCCAAGGCCTTATGGCCATCTACCTCCCCTCCGGGAAAGATGGAGGAGCTTATACAACTATTCAAAGGAGCACGGTGGCGCTTTAGATTGTGGAAGATATCGGCCTGCCGGGAAGGTGCACGAGAGGCCTGAGCCATGGTGAAAACACGGTATAGCAAGCTTGATCCGAATCATATGGCTCAGGTCAGACCTCTAGGGTCAGATGGAAAAGAAGTTCCTATTATTTTGGTATATGACCAAGTAGAAGTAGCCGCCAAGTATTCCCAGCAGGATTGTAAGTTCGACAGCCTGCTGGACGGTATAGAGGAGGAAATTTTTGAGTCCAAGTGACTATGTACTTTCCTTGATATATGTAACTTTAGCTGGATTGTAAAAACGATTGTCATGGTGGACCTTTTCGCTTTGACCTCTGGACCCGAAGGTCCGGAGTGTTTCCGAATACGTGAGCGGTAAAATAGGATGAGGTATGTGTGGAAACCAGGCGTAGGGGTCATAGTTGCTTGAACAGACAAGTTGTATCCAGCTAGTTATGTTATATTACATTATGATTGTAAGAAACATCTTCCAGAGAGAATAGTTCCGTTAAGGGTTCCTTTCCCTGGGTGTGCATGCGTTAAAATGCATGCCCGAACTGTGATTGGAAAAAATAGCAATATACGTAACATCTGGGGGTTCCCCATGGGGTGAATGCAAAAACGTCTTTAATCCACCGACGGATTATTCCCTTAAGAACGCTAGCTTTCGGCTTCACCCAGTCTGAGGTACACATCCAGATGACCCCAACAGTAACAATCGCAGAGGTGCTCCCTTTATGCCCTAGCCGAACTAACGGGAACGTAGGGCATAAGCACAGGAGCCAGGCAACCCAGCTTGGCCAAAACTTAAGTCATATCGATGCATATAATGGTGAAGAAAAGATTCATATGGGAAAAACGCATATGTGATGAGCTTGATGCTTGGAAAATAAGAATAAGCTTCTTCCCGAGAAGCCCCCAGGTATGATGGACGTACATGTTTGAGGGGTGTACGTCACAGGTGCACAGTTTAGCCGTGCAAAAGCTTTAAGGCTTATAAAAAGAAAAAAAGAAGAACGAAAAGAGAAGAAAAAATAAAGGAAACAACAAGGGGAAGGAGACGAATGAATAGTTTGGCGCTAGGCGTAGAATCTTTGGAGTCTGGCTGCGTTCCAAGGATCCGGCTCTAGGCGATTGTCTGATGCAGCCCGCAAGTGGTACGCTCCTCCTGTGAGAACTTCGTCGATGATGAAGGGACCCTCCCACTTGGGCTTGAGTTTGTCCTTTTTATTCTCCGACAAGCGTATAACGAGTTCACCAACATTATAAGTCTTGGCCCGTACTTCCCTGTTTTGGTATCTACAGGCCTGTTGTTGATAAAATGTGAAACGAGCCTTTGCAACATCGCGCTCCTCCTCTAGGGCATCTAGGCTGTCCTGGCGATCAAGCTCGGCCTCTCTTTCTTCGTACATGCGCACTCAAGGTGAGTCATGGATAATATCACAGGGTAACACAGCCTCTGTGCCGTACACCATGAAGAAAGGTGTATATCCAGTAGTACGGTTGGGCGTGGTCCACAGCCCCCAGAGTACGGAGTCAAGCTCCTCAACCCAGTGCTTGTATGATTCTCTCAAAGACCGCACTAGTCTGGGTTTGATGCCGCTCATAATAAGACCATTGGCCTGTTCGACTTGACCGTTTGTGTAACACCCCAAGACCGGAGCTTTCGGATGCCTTCCATGTTTCCGAGTGTTGTCGGGTGATTCGTTTTGGTTCGTTGCATCATGTGCATTGCGTCATGTTCATGTCATAAGTCTTTTGCATCTCAACTAAATAATTTGTGTGGATCTTCGATCCATTTAAGTCGAGGGAAGAGTGACTTATCTTTATAACATTATCCTCCCGATATTAGGGAGCTATATTACAAATATTTCCATTCTTTTGGAATTCACATTAACACACTTGCAAAATAACCCCATGCCTTTTATGCCTCGAGTTGATCTCCAAACCTTGCCCAATAATTCTTTTCCCTTTTACCGGGGCTCCTCCAAAATCCGAACATTTTTTGACCTTCCTATCCCTCACTTCCTATTCGAACCATTTGAATTTAAATCAAATGAGTTTGAAAAATGGCCACTCCATTTTTCTTGGATCGTGCACATTTTTTGCGAGTCCGGGAATATTATCCGCATGCCCAAATTCTTACTCTAACCTTCTCTCCTCTCTTTTCCTTTCTATTTATTTCTCTGTTTTTTTTAAAGGTAATAGGAGAGAGGAGAGAGACCAGCAGGCTGGCCTCTAGGGGCCATCCCTAGGCCCAACCAGCCACCGGCCTCCCTAGGTCACCTCCTGGGCCGGCTCCAAGGCCCAGCCACCCCCACCAGTTTCCATAACCCTAGACCGATCTCCCTCTCCCTCGATTCCTTCCCAGCACCGTCAGAGAGAGAGAGAGAGAGATCGACAGTGCCAGGGTGCCCGGTTCCTCATCTCTCGATTTCTCGATCTCTCCCGATCCAATCCCCAGCTCTCTCCCTTCGATTTCTCCTCCTGGCGCCGCCACTCACAGGGAGAGAGAGTGCAGCGCCACGAGCCTACCGTCCCGCGACCTAAGCTCCTCTCGCCCTCCGAATCCTTCGGCGTACCTCGGCCTCCTTCGCCGGGTGCCTGGCCGCTGCCGCTACGCTCCCAGCGTGCTGCGCCCTGCTTCTCCTCCCACGCCAGTGAGCCTTGCCCGTGCCTCCTTGATGAGGACATCAATACCATTGTTACACCCACAGCCCCTACTGTTACATATACTGGACCAATTACTAGAGCTCGCGCACGCCAATTAAATTACCAGGTACTTTCGTTTCTTGGTAATGATTCTAATGTTCATGAGATTATGATGCTGCGTAAATTGGATACATTTGTTTTCCTTACAAATGAAGGGCCTAGCTTGGAGAAGGATGAACATTGGAGCAAGAACACGCATGGAGTTGATGGCATGTGCAAGGGGATCAAGAACGGAGTTACAAGTGATGATTTCAGGACTTTGAAGCCGCCATAAGGAGTGCATGAAACCTTGGACGAAATATACAAGATGCCACTTCATAATATTCGTCCACAGGCTATTCTAGGTGCTGCGTCACCTTATTAAAGGGCCAGGCCCATGTAATTTCAAAATACTTAAGTATAGGCTATTTTTAGAGTCCGTGTGTGTGGGGAAACAAGAGTTCGGGTTGGTTTCGGACCCCACCCTCAAGGGCCACGAAATTCCCCCCTCTTCCTCCATATATACAGCCCTTAGGGCGTCGTTTAGACTTTGGGTTTTGTTTAGATTAAAAGTTCTCCATAGCTGCAACTTCGCGTACTTCATTTGTGTCCAACGACCAGACCAAGACGTCACAGAACCCCACCTTGATCAATAAAGCTTTCATCTTATATTCGCAATATCCAGATTGCAATCTCAGTTTCTTGCTTGTTCTTCGTCTGCTCGCAGGAAACAGGCCCTCGTGGTCAGGTTGATCGTGCTCCGGCGTGGTCAATAACCCCTCGGAAGTTGGTTTAGCGATTGCTAAGGTGCGACGTCTCGCACGTTTGTAGTCGGATCGTCAAGGTCGACTCCCACAGAAAACGATAGCCACCATCTCATCGAAACATCGGGACACCTTAGCCACTATCAAGTGGTATCAGATTTCCAGGTTGCTCGGTGAGATTTTACAGTTTTTTGTAGATTAGATCCAGTCTATTCTTCGTGCCTACAGTCCACGAAAAAGCCACAAAAAAATTAGGGTTAGTTCATCATATCCGAACCAATCTGAGCCTTTGCATAATCTTTTTAGGGTTTTTGCTTTGTTGAATTTGCGGTTGCATCGTCGTGTCAAGTTGCTGGTCTTAGAGTCTAGTCTTTTAGAGTTTCGAGTTCTGGTCATAAGTTGTCATGCCGCCGCCGCACCATCATCATCGCCCATCTACCACTTTTGCTTATCCGCCACCGCCCTGAATCCATATCCATATACCACCACCAATCTCTATCCATATACCACCACCGCTACCATATACCACCACCGCTGCCATATACCACAACCATATATCCACCACCCAATCCGAGTTCTTCTCATATTAGGTTTGTTTTGAGATCAATCTCAATTCCGATTCGTGTTTCCTTGCCTGCGTAGGTCTCGGAAAAAAAAACAAAAAAAAAGTCTGGAGACCCCCGGGCAGTTTTTAGGCCAAAATTTTCACGGGCAAAAATTTTTTTTTCCCTATCCTATTTTTAGGCTTTTCTGAGTCTTTTGAGCCACGTGCCATCATAGTGATTTTTTGTCGCACTTTTTCGTCGTCGCTGCCCTGATTTCCGAAAAAAAAATGGAAAAAAAATTTCGTGCCCATCCTATCAGTTTGACGAGGGAAGAGTTTTGAGACACTCGCCATTATAGTAATTTTTCGCAAAAAAAAAAAAAAAAAAAAAAGGAGCGCCAAAAAAAAAAAAAAAGAGGAGCGCAAAAAAAAAGGAGCGCAAAAAAAAAGAGCGAAAAAAAATTCCAGAGTGTGCTTTTCCCTTATTTACGTGCAGCGTCGTGATTTTGTTAGTGTTCTAGGCGCGTGTCTCTAGCACGGTCTAGCCTAGGACCAGCACAGTACCGTCGTTGAGCGTTTATTCAACTTTGCATCTCTGAATTGATTATTGCTGACCCTTTTTGCTACCATACTATAAGCCTTCCCAGGTCCACATACCTCTACGTCGTGCGTTTGACTCTCCCTGCAATCGCTCTATCCAAGCTTTGAGAGTTTTGACTACAACGGTTGCGATCACCGCCTGCTGCTGGGTAAGAACTGGTAAGAATTTGAGATTTGCTTGACGGATTTGTGACAACCACCACCACCTCTTGTAGTATTCTGTAGGATCATATTCTTGTGTGTTTTCTATTGTTGCTAACCATGGCAGGATCACAAGCCGACGAGAACTGACTGGGAGAACATGACGAATCAGGAGTTGCATGATAAATTTCAGCAAATGATGAATGGACAGGTGCAAGATGTGCTAAACAGATTTGAAGAGGCCATGGAGAAGATAGATGGCATGGAGAAGACGTTTGAAACAAAGCTCGATAACAAGTTTGCTGAATTGCTTTCGCGTTTTCCACCACCACCACCGTCTGCTCCTGCCGCACCTCTGCAACAACAACAACAACAATGACTACCTCCACATCGTGAAACAGCCCTCCGCCAAGCGAGCCGTCTCCCTCTTGCAGTCGGGCCAAACTGCTGGTGCTGCTGTTGATACTTCTGTGGCTCCTACTGCTGATGTGGAGGAGGATGATTATGTGGGAGATTATGAGGATGAGGTTGATCAAAATCAGAACTACGTGCCACCACCAGCACAGCAACCACCAGGTCGTCCACATGCAAATAATGGCAATGGTAGGGCTCACCCTCAGGTACGAGATCATGACCATCTCCCTAAACTAAAATTGAATATTCCACCATTTGAGGGTAGATATGTTCCTGATATATATCTTACTTGGGAGTTAGAAACTGAACAACGATTTACATGTTTACAATATCCCGAGGAGAGACGTGTTCCTGCTGCTGTTTGTGCTTTCACTAGTTTTGCATGTGTTTGGTGGTCTGAGCATTGTAGATTATATCCTATTCCGGCTACTTGGGCTGCTTTGAAAACTGCTATGCGTACTCGTTGGGTTCCACCATATTATCAACGTGAATTACTTCAAAAATTGCAGCGCTTAAGACAGGGAAAAAATTCTGTAGAAGAATATTATCAGGAATTACAAACTGGCATGATTAGATGTGGTATTGTTGAGGAGAATGAAGCTATGCTTGCACGTTTTATGGGTGGATTAAATAGAGAGATTCAGACGATTCTAGAGTATAAGGAGTATACTAATATCACTCGTTTATTCCATCTTGCTTGTAAAGCTGAACGTGAAGTGCAGGATCGACAGGCATTGGCGCGGACTAACTTTTCTGCAGGTCGACCTTCATCATGGACACCACGTGCATCATCTACTTCCACACGTTCTGCTACACCGGCGCCTCCGTCGGCTGCCACCTCCAACCGTGATACAATAAAGCAGGCACAATCACCACTATCTGCCAAGAGCACACCTTCTGGGCCTGCAAAGAGCTCTTCTTCATCCATGGCATCAACAGGGCAAACACATGATATTATTTGTCGACGTTGCAAGGGTGGAGGTCATTATGCGAGAGAATGCCCATCTAAGCGTGTGATGATTGTTACTGAGGATGGTGGGTATGAGTCCGCTAGTGACTATGATGAGGAGACTTTGGCTCTTATTACACGTGACGAACACGGTGGAGAATTCTGATCATGAGACGCAATACATGGCTCCTGAAGATGCTGACAGGTATGAATGTTTAGTTGCTCAACGTGTTTTGAGTGTGCAGGTTACACAAGCTGAGCAAAATCAGAGGCATAATTTGTTCCATACAAAGGGAGTTGTGAAGGAACGTTCTGTTCGCGTCATCATAGATGGAGGGAGTTGCAACAACTTGGCTAGCATTGAGATGGTGGAGAAGCTATCTCTCACCACAAGACCACATCCACATCCTTACTACATCCAATGGTTCAACAACAGCGGCAAGGTTAAGGTAACACGTACTGTTCGTGTGCATTTTAGTATCTCTACATATGCTGATTATGTTGATTGTGATGTGGTACCGATGCAAGCATGTTCCTTATTACTTGGTAGACCATGGCAATTTGATAAAAATTCTATTCACCATGGTAGAAACAATCAGTATACTCTTGTTCATAAGGATAAAAATATTACTTTGCTTCCTATGACTCCTGATTCCATTTTGAAAGATGATATTAATAGAGCTAATAAAGCAAAACAGGAGAAAACTAAGAGTGAAAATCAGATTGTGGCAAAAGAATTTGAGCAACAAATGCAGCCTAATAATAATAAACAATCTAGTGTTGCTTCTGAAATTAAATTGAAAAGTGCATGTTTACTTGCCACCAAATCTGATATTGATGATCTAGATTTTAGCAAATCTGTTTGCTATGCTTTTGTGTGCAAAGAGGCATTATTTTCATTCGAGGACGTGCCTTCCTCTTTGCCTCCTGCTGTCACTAACATTTTGCAGGAGTTCGCCGACGTCTTTCCACAAGACGTGCCACCGGGATTACCACCTATTCGCGGGATTGAGCATCAAATTGACTTAATTCCCGGTGCATCATTACCCAACCGGGCACCATACCGTACCAATCCAGAGGAGACGAAGGAGATTATGCGTCAAGTACAAGAACTGCTCGACAAAGGTTATATACGCGAATCCCTTAGTCCTTGTGCTGTTCCTATCATTTTAGTGCCGAAAAAGGATGGTACGTCGCGTATGTGCGTTGATTGTAGAGGCATTAATAATATTACTATTCGTTATCGTCATCCTATTCCTAGGCTAGATGATATGCTTGATGAATTGAGTGGCTCTACAATATTCTCCAAAGTTGATTTGCGTAGTGGTTACCATCAAATTCGTATGAAATTGGGAGATGAATGGAAAACAGCATTTAAAACTAAGTTTGGATTATATGAGTGGTTAGTCATGCCTTTTGGGTTAACTAATGCACCTAGTACTTTCATGAGGTTAATGAACGAAGTTTTACGTGCTTTCATTGGACGATTTGTGGTAGTTTACTTTGATGACATATTGATTTATAGCAAATCTTTGGAGGAACATTTGGAACATTTACGTGCTGTTTTTATTGCTCTACGTGATGCACGTTTGTTTGGTAACCTTGGAAAGTGCACCTTTTGCACCGACCGAGTATCTTTTCTTGGCTATGTTGTTACTCCACAGGGAATTGAAGTTGATAAAGCCAAGATTGAAGCTATTGAGAGTTGGCCGCAGCCCAAAACGGTCACACAAGTGAGGAGTTTCCTTGGCCTCGCTGGTTTCTATAGGCGTTTTGTGAGAGATTTCAGCACCATTGCTGCACCTCTCAACGAGCTTACAAAGAAGGATGTACCTTTTGTTTGGGGTACCGCACAGGAAGAAGCCTTCACGGTATTGAAAGATAAGTTGACACATGCTCCTTTACTCCAACTTCCTAATTTCAATAAGACTTTTGAGCTTGAATGTGATGCTAGTGGAATTGGATTAGGAGGTGTGTTATTACAAGATGGAAAACCTGTTGCATACTTTTCTGAAAAATTGAGTGGGCCTAGTCTGAACTATTCTACTTATGATAAAGAATTATATGCTCTTGTTCGGACCTTAGAAACATGGCAACATTATTTATGGCCCAAGGAATTTGTTATACATTCTGATCATGAATCTTTGAAACACATTAAAAGTCAAGCAAAACTGAACCGTCGACATGCTAAATGGGTTGAATTCATTGAGACTTTCCCTTATGTGATTAAACACAAGAAGGGTAAAGAAAATGTTATTGCTGATGCCTTGTCTCGTCGTTATACTATGCTTTCACAACTTGACTTTAAAATATTTGGTTTGGAGACCATCAAAGATCAATATGTTATGATGCTGAATTTAAAGATGTATTGCAGAATTGTAAGGAAGGGAGAACTTGGAACAAGTTCGTTCTTAACGATGGATTTGTGTTTCGTGCTAACAAGCTATGCATTCCAGCTAGCTCCGTTCGTCTTTTGTTGTTGCAGGAGGCGCATGGAGGAGGATTAATGGGACACTTTGGCGTCAAGAAGACGGAGGATATACTTGCTACACATTTCTTTTGGCCAAAGATGAGACGGGATGTTGAGCGTTTTGTTGCTCGCTGCACTACATGTCAAAGAGCTAAGTCACGACTCAATCCTCATGGTTTATATATGCCTTTGCCTGTACCTAGTGTTCCTTGGGAGGATATATCTATGGACTTTGTTTTAGGTTTACCTCGAACAAAGAAGGGGAGGGATAGCATATTTGTTGTCGTGGATAGGTTCTCGAAAATGGCACACTTTATACCATGTCATAAAAGCGATGATGCTGTTAATGTTGCTGATTTGTTCTTTCGTGAAATTATTCGCTTACATGGTGTGCCAAATACTATTGTTTCAGATCGTGATACTAAATTTCTTAGCCACTTTTGGAGATGTTTATGGGCTAAGTTGGGGACTAAGCTGCTTTTTAGTACTACTTGTCACCCCCAAACTGATGGACAAACTGAAGTAGTCAATAGAACATTGTCTACTATGCTTAGGGCTGTTTTGAAGAATAACAAGAAAATGTGGGAAGAATGCTTGCCTCATATTGAATTTGCTTATAATCGTTCATTGCATTCTACTACTAAGATGTGCCCTTTTGAAATTGTGTATGGTTTCCTACCTCGTGCACCTATTGATTTGTTGCCTCTTCCATCTTCGGAGAAGGTTAATTTTGATGCTAAAGAACGTTCTGAATTGATTTTAAAAATGCATGAGTTAACTAAGGAAAACATTGAGCGTATGAATGCTAAATATAAACTTGCTGGAGATAAGGGTAGAAAACATGTTGTGTTTGCACCTGGAGATCTTGTTTGGTTACATTTGCGTAAAGATAGATTTCCTAATCTGCGCAAATCAAAGCTAATGCCACGTGCTGATGGTCCTTTTAAGGTTTTAGAGAAAATAAATGATAATGCATATAAACTTGAGCTACCTGCAGATTTTGGGGTTAGTCCCACTTTTAACATTGCAGATTTGAAGCCTTATTTGGGTGAGGAAGATGAGCTTCCGTCGAGGACGACTTCATTTCAAGAAGGGGAGGATGATGAGGACATCAATACCATTGTTACACCCACAGCCCCTACTGTTACATATACTGGACCAATTACTAGAGCTCGCGCACGCCAATTAAATTACCAGGTACTTTCGTTTCTTGGTAATGATTCTAATGTTCATGAGATTATGATGCTGCCTAAATTGGATACATTTGTTTTGCTTTCAAATAAGGGCCTAGCTTGGAGAAGGATGAACATTGGAGCAAGAACACGCATGAAGTTGATGGCATGCGCAAGGGGATCAAGAACGGAGTTACAAGTGATGATTTCAGGACTTTGAAGCCGCCATAAGGAGTGCATGAAGCCATGGACGAAATATACAAGATGCCACTTCATAATATTCGTCCATAGGCTATTCTAGGTGCTGCGTCACCTTATTAATGGGCCAGGCCCATGTAATTTCGAAATACTTAAGTATAGGCTATTTTTAGAGTCCGTATGTGTGGGGAAACAAGAGTTAGGGTTGGTTTCGGACCCCTCCTCCAAGGGCCACGAAATTCCCCCCTCTTCCTCCATATATACAACCCTTAGGGCATCGTTTAGACTTTGGGGGGGGGGTTAGATTAAAGTTCGCCATAGTTGCAACTTCGCGTACTTTGTTTGTGTTCAACGACTAGACAAAGGCGTCACAGAACCCCCCCTTGATCAATAAAGCTTTCATCTTATATTCGCAATATCCAGATTGCAATCTTAGTTTCTTACTTGTTCTTCGTTTGCCTGCAGGAAACAGACCTTCATGGTTAGGTTGATCGTGCTCCGACGTGGTCAATAACCTATCGGAGTTGGTTTAGCGATTGCTAAGGCGCGACGTCCTCGCACGTTCGTAGCCGGATCGTCAAAGTCGACTTCCTCCAAAACGATAGCCACCATCTCATTGAAAGACGGGACACCTTTGCCTCTACACCACCAATCCGAGTTCTTCTCATATTAGGTTTGTTCTTGAGATCAATCTAAATTCCGATTCGTGTTTCCTTGCCTGCGTAGGTCTCGGAAAAAAAAAAGTCTGGAGACCCCCGGGCAGTTTTTAGGCCAAAATTTTCACGGGCAAATTTTTCCCTATCCTATTTTTAGGCTTTTCTGAGTCTTTTGAGCCACGTGCCATCATAGTGATTTTTTGTCGCACTTTTTCGTCGTCGCTGCCCTGATTTCCGAAAAAAAAAGTGAAAAAAAAATTTCGTGCCCATCCTATCAGTTTGACGAGGGAAGAGTTTTGAGACACTCGCCATTATAGTGATTTTTCAAAAAAAAAAGAGCGAAAAAAAAGAGTTCCAGAGTGTGCTTTTCCCTTATTTACGTGCAGCGCCGTGATTTTGTTAGTGTTCTAGGCTCGCGTCTCTAGCACGGTCTAGCCTAGGACCAGCACAGTACCGTCGTTGAGCGTTTATTCAACTTTGCATCTCTGAATTGATTATTGCTGACCCTTTTTGCTACCATACTATAAGCCTTCCCAGCTCCACATACATCTACGTCGTGCGTTTGACTCTCCCTGGCCATCGCTCTATCCAAGCTTTTGAGAGTTTTTGACTACAACGTTGCCGATCACCGCCTGCTGCTGGGTAAGAACTGGTAAGAATTTGAGATTTGCTTGACGGATTTGTGACACCCGCCACCAGCACCACTTGTTAGTAGTCTGTAGGATCATATTCTTGTGTGTTTCTATTGCTGCTAACCATGCTAGGATCACAAGCCGACGAGACTGACTGGGAGAACTTGATGAACAAGGAGCTGTATGATACGTTTCAGCAAATGATGAGTGGACAGGTGCAAGATGTGATAAACAGATTTGAAGAGGCCATGGAGAAGATAGATGGCATGGAGAAGACGTTTGAAACAAAGCTCGATAACAAGTTTGCTGAATTGCTTTCGCGTTTTCCACCACCACCACCAACTGCTCCTGCCGCACCTCTGCAACAACAGCAACAACCGACTACCTCCACGTCGGGAAACAGCCCTCCGCCGAGCGAGCCGTGTCCCTCTTCAGTCGGGCCAAACTGCTGGTGCTGCTGTTGATACTTCTGTGGCTCCTACTGCTGATGTGGAGGAGGATGATTATGTGGGAGATATGAGGATGAGGTTGATCAAAATCAGAACTACGTGCACCACCAGCACACAACCACCAGGTCGTCCACATGCAAATAATGGCAATGGTAGGGCTCACCCTCAGGTACGAGATCATGACCATCTCCCTAAACTAAAATTGAATATTCCACCATTTGAGGGTAGATATGTTCCTGATATATATCTTACTTGGGAGTTAGAAACTGAACAACGATTTTACATGTTTACAATATCCCGAGGAGAGACGTGTTCCTGCTGCTGTTTGTGCTTCACTAGTTTTGCATGTGTTTGGTGGTCTGAGCATTGTAGATTATATCCTATCCGCTACTTGGGCTGCTTTGAAAACTGCTATGCGTACTCGTTGGGTTCCACCATATTATCAACGTGAATTACTTCAAAAATTGCAGCGCTTAAGACAGGAAAAAATTCTGTAGAAGAATATTATCAGGAATTACAAACTGGCATGATTAGATGTGGTATTGTTGAGGAGAATGAAGCTATGCTTGCACGTTTTATGGGTGGATTAAATAGAGAGATTCAGACGATTCTAGAGTATAAGGAGTATACTAATATCACTCGTTTATTCCATCTTGCTTGTAAAGCTGAACGTGAAGTGCAGGATCGACAGGCATTGGCGCGGACTAACTTTTCTGCAGGTCGACCTTCATCATGGACACCACGTGCATCATCTACTTCCACACGTTCTGCTACACCGGCGCCTCCGTCGGCTGCCACCTCCAACCGTGATACAATAAAGCAGGCACAATCACCACTATCTGCCAAGAGCACACCTTCTGGGCCTGCAAAGAGCTCTTCTTCATCCATGGCATCAACAGGGCAAACACATGATATTATTTGTCGACGTTGCAAGGGTGGAGGTCATTATGCGAGAGAATGCCCATCTAAGCGTGTGATGATTGTTACTGAGGATGGTGGGTATGAGTCCGCTAGTGACTATGATGAGGAGACTTTGGCTCTTATTACACGTGACGAACACGGTGGAGACGATTCTGATCATGAGACGCAATACATGGCTCCTGAAGATGCTGACAGGTATGAATGTTTAGTTGCTCAACGTGTTTTGAGTGTGCAGGTTACACAAGCTGAGCAAAATCAGAGGCATAATTTGTTCCATACAAAGGGAGTTGTGAAGGAACGTTCTGTTCGCGTGATCATAGATGGAGGGAGTTGCAACAACTTGGCTAGCATGGAGATGGTGGAGAAGCTATCTCTCACCACAAGACCACATCCACATCCTTACTACATCCAATGGTTCAACAACAGCGGCAAGGTTAAGGTAACACGTACTGTTCGTGTGCATTTTAGTATCTCTACATATGCTGATTATGTTGATTGTGATGTGGTACCTATGCAAGCATGTTCCTTATTACTTGGTAGACCATGGCAATTTGATAAAAATTCTATTCACCATGGTAGAAACAATCAGTATACTCTTGTTCATAAGGATAAAAATATTACTTTGCTTCCTATGACTCCTGATTCCATTTTGAAAGATGATATTAATAGAGCTAATAAAGCAAAACAGGAGAAAAATAAAGAGTGAAAATCAGATTGTGGCAAAAGAATTTGAGCAACAAATGCAGCCTAATAATAAACCATCTAGTGTTGCTTCTGAAATTAAATTGAAAAGTGCATGTTTACTTGCCACCAAATCTGATATTGATGATCTAGATTTTAGCAAATCTGTTTGCTATGCTTTTGTGTCAAAGAGGCATTATTTTCATTCGAGGACGTGCCTTCCTCTTTGCCTCCTGCTGTCACTAACATTTTGCAGGAGTTCGCTGACGTCTTTCCACAAGACGTGCCACCGGGATTACCACCTATTCGAGGGATTGAGCATCAAATTGACTTAATTCCCGGTGCATCATTACCCAACCGTGCACCATACCGTACCAATCCAGAGGAGACGAAGGAGATTATGCGTCAAGTACAAGAACTGCTCGACAAAGGTTATATACGCGAATCCCTTAGTCCTTGTGCTGTTCCTATCATTTTAGTGCCGAAAAAGGATGGTACGTCGCGTATGTGCGTTGATTGTAGAGGCATTAATAATATTACTATTCGTTATCGTCATCCTATTCCTAGGCTAGATGATATGCTTGATGAATTGAGTGGCTCTACAATATTCTCCAAAGTTGATTTGCGTAGTGGATACCATCAAATTCGTATGAAATTGGGAGATGAATGGAAAACAACATTTAAAACTAAGTTTGGATTATATGAGTGGTTAGTCATGCCTTTTGGGTTAACTAATGCACCTAGTACTTTCATGAGGTTAATGAACGAAGTTTTACGTGCTTTCATTGGACGATTTGTGGTAGTTTACTTTGATGACATATTGATTTATAGCAAATCTTTGGAGGAACATTTGGAACATTTACGTGCTGTTTTTATTGCTCTACGTGATGCACGTTTGTTTGGTAACCTTGGAAAGTGCACCTTTTGCACCGACCGAGTATCTTTTCTTGGCTATGTTGTTACTCCACAGGGAATTGAAGTTGATAAAGCCAAGATTGAAGCTATTGAGAGTTGGCCGCAGCCCAAAACGGTCACACAAGTGAGGAGTTTCCTTGGCCTCGCTGGTTTCTATAGGCGTTTTGTGAGAGATTTCAGCACCATTGCTGCACCTCTCAACGAGCTTACAAAGAAGGATGTACCTTTTGTTTGGGGTACCGCACAGGAAGAAGCCTTCACGGTATTGAAAGATAAGTTGACACATGCTCCTTTACTCCAACTTCCTAATTTCAATAAGACTTTTGAGCTTGAATGTGATGCTAGTGGAATTGGATTAGGAGGTGTGTTATTACAAGATGGAAAACCTGTTGCATACTTTTCTGAAAAATTGAGTGGGCCTAGTCTGAACTATTCTACTTATGATAAAGAATTATATGCTCTTGTTCGACCTTAGAAACATGGCAACATTATTTAGTGCCAAGGAATTTGTTATACATTCTGATCATGAATCTTTGAAACACATTAAAAGTCAAGCAAAACTGAACCGTAGACATGCTAAATGGGTTGAATTCATTGAGACTTTCCCTTATGTCATTAAACACAAGAAGGGTAAAGAAAATGTTATTGCTGATGCCTTGTCTCGTCGTTATACTATGCTTTCACAACTTGACTTTAAAATATTTGGTTTGGAGACCATCAAAGATCAATATGTTCATGATGCTGAATTTAAAGATGTATTGCAGAATTGTAAGGAAGGGAGAACTTGGAACAAGTTCGTTCTTAACGATGGATTTGTGTTTCGTGCTAACAAGCTATGCATTCCAGCTAGCTCCGTTCGTCTTTTGTTGTTGCAGGAGGCGCATGGAGGAGGATTAATGGGACACTTTGGCGTCAAGAAGACGGAGGATATACTTGCTACACATTTCTTTTGGCCAAAGATGAGACGGGATGTTGAGCGTTTTGTTGCTCGCTGCACTACATGTCAAAGAGCTAAGTCACGACTCAATCCTCATGGTTTATATATGCCTTTGCCTGTACCTAGTGTTCCTTGGGAGGATATATCTATGGACTTTGTTTTAGGTTTACCTCGAACAAAGAAGGGGAGGGATAGCATATTTGTTGTCGTGGATAGGTTCTCGAAAATGGCACACTTTATACCATGTCATAAAAAGCGATGATGCTGTTAATGTTGCTGATTTGTTCTTTCGTGAAATTATTCGCTTACATGGTGTGCCAAATACTATTGTTTCAGATCGTGATACTAAATTTCTTAGCCACTTTTGGAGATGTTTATGGGCTAAGTTGGGGACTAAGCTGCTTTTTAGTACTACTTGTCACCCCCAAACTGATGGACAAACTGAAGTAGTCAATAGAACATTGTCTACTATGCTTAGGGCTGTTTTGAAGAATAACAAGAAAATGTGGGAAGAATGCTTGCCTCATATTGAATTTGCTTATAATCGTTCATTGCATTCTACTACTAAGATGTGCCCTTTTGAAATTGTGTATGGTTTCCTACCTCGTGCACCTATTGATTTGTTGCCTCTTCCATCTTCGGAGAAGGTTAATTTTGATGCTAAAGAACGTTCTGAATTGATTTTAAAAATGCATGAGTTAACTAAGGAAAACATTGAGCGTATGAATGCTAAATATAAACTTGCTGGAGATAAGGGTAGAAAACATGTTGTGTTTGCACCTGGAGATCTTGTTTGGTTACATTTGCGTAAGATAGATTTCCTAATCTGCGCAAATCAAAGCTAATGCCACGTGCTGATGGTCCTTTTAAGGTGTTAGAGAAAATAAATGATAATGCATATAAACTTGAGCTGCCTGCAGATTTTGGGGTTAGTCCCACTTTTAACATTGCAGATTTGAAGCCTTATTTGGGTGAGGAAGATGAGCTTCGTCGAGGACGACTTCATTTCAAGAAGGGGAGGATGATGAGGACATCAATACCATTGTTACACCCACAGCCCCTACTGTTACATATACTGGACCAATTACTAGAGCTCGCGCACGCCAATTAAATTACCAGGTACTTTCGTTTCTTGGTAATGATTCTAATGTTCATGAGATTATGATGCTGCCTAAATTGGATACATTTGTTTTGCTTTACAAATGAAGGGCCTAGCTTGGAGAAGGATGAACATTGGAGCAAGAACATGCATGGAGTTGATGGCATGCGCAAGGGGATCAAGAACGGAGTTACAAGTGATGATTTCAGGACTTTGAAGCCGCCATAAGGAGTGCATGAAGCCTTGGACGAAATATACAAGATGCCACTTCATAATATTCGTCCTTAGGCTATTCTAGGTGCTGCGTCACCTTATTAATGGGCCAGGCCCATCTAATTTCGAAATACTTAAGTATAGGCTATTTTTAGAGTCCATATGTGTGGGGAAACAAGAGTTCGGGTTGGTTTCGGACCCCACCCTCAAGGGCCACGAAATTCCCCCCTCTTCCTCCATATATACAGCCCTTAGGGTGTCGTTTAGACTTTGGGTTTTGTTTAGATTAAAAGTTCGCCATAGCTGCAACTTCGCGTACTTCGTTTGTGTCCAACGACCAGACCAAGACGTCACAGAACCCCACCTTGATCAATAAAGCTTTCATCTTATATTCGCAATATCCAGATTGCAATCTTAGTTTCTTGCTTGTTCTTCGTTTGCTCGCAGGAAACAGGCCCTCGTGGTCAGGTTGATCGTTGTCCGGCGTGGTCAATAACCCCTCGGAAGTTGGTTTAGCGATTGCTAAGGCATGACGTCTCGCACGTTCGTAGTCGGATCGTCAAGGTCGACTCCCACAGAAAACGATAGCCACCATCTCATCGAAACATCGGGACACCTTAGCCTCTATCACTCCTTGCCCGCGCCGGCCAGCGTGCTGCCCGGCGAGCCCCTCCCTGGTGCCGCGCTTGTTTCCCCTCCTGCATCGCCTCGGTTCTCACCTGAGACGACGACGAGCGCCCAGAGCAGCACCTCCCTCTGTTCCCTGCGCCGCTGCATCGCCGGAGCAGAAACTCCATCCGCCCCGACCTCCTCATCACTGCTGCGCCCGTCCCCGGCCACCGGTGCCCTTGCCGGAGCCACCTTGCTTCGCCTCCTTCTGCAGGCCCCGACGACACAAGCCCCGACGCGACCGCCCTTGGCTTGCCTGCCTTGCCTCGCGCGACCCGCATGGCCGCCGGCCATGGAGACCACCATGCTGGCCTAAAGCTTCGCGCACACCGCTGCTGCCCTCCTCTGCTCCGCCTCCGTTGCATCAAGGAACCCCGGCCATCTCCTGCTCTTCGCCAACCTTCGCTGGGTGCGCCGACGCTTCCCTGTTTCAGGCAAAGACCGACGCCGGCCACTGCTTCTAGCCGCGGCTCGGCCACGCACCTACAACCAGCAGCTCAAGTTGGCTCCATTCATCTCCGGTGACCTCCTGAGGCAGAGTCATGCAAGACCCCAATGCACCCGTGGGCGTCAAGTACCTCTACCAAAGACTCCCACCGAAGACATGTGAACGACTACTACCTGAAACGAGCACCATGACGACCCTCGAAGAGTTCGGATTCGTCAAGTTCATCTACGTGTGTGTACGACTACATACCCGGGATTCGTCTAGTAACTCTACAGGAGACCCGAACGTCTACGAACGGTGCACGACGCCTGAAGGCCTAGGATACCGTCAGGTACCTACACTGGCAAGGCTACACGGACGTTCGTTCCACTACTACACCAAAATGGCAAGGTCGACTATGTTTTGTTGCCCCGTCCGGAGTCGTCAAGTACCCGAAGACCATATTGGCACCAAGTACATCTACCGCCATCTTCGGAATCGCTAAGAACGTCAAGCACCCCTTCGAGATGACGAGACCAACAAGTTCAAATGACCGCAAGTACCTCTCCGAAAACAAGATGTATACCGCTACCGTCGCAAGAATCGAGACCGACAAGTCCGAAGATGCAAGTACCACTCCGAACTAGGTACGACGACCGTCGCTGAAGACCCGTGTAACGCAAACGTCAAGTTCAACTACCGTCGGGTGAACCGCTACTTCCCACGATGACCCCGTGAACAACTACTTCCCCTTCGACACGTGTACTGAAGGAAATATGCCCTAGAGGCAATAATAAAGTTATTATTTATTTCCTTATATCATGATAAATGTTTATTATTCATGCTAGAATTGTATTGACCGGAAACATAATACATGTGTGAATACATAGACAAACAGAATGTCACTAGTATGCCTCTACTTGACTAGCTCGTTAATCAAAGATGGTTATGTTTCCTAACCATGAACAAAGAGTTGTTATTTGATTAACGAGGTCACATCATTAGTTGAATGATCTGATTGACATGACCCATTCCATTAGCTTAGCACCCGATCATTTAGTATGTTGCTATTGCTTTCTTCATAACTTATACATGTTCCTATGACTATGAGATTATGCAACTCCCGTTTGCCGGAGGAACACTTTGTGTGCTACCAAACGTCACAACGTAACTGGGTGATTATAAAGGAGCTCTATAGGTGTCTCCAATGGTTGATGTTGGGTTGGCGTATTTCGAGATTAGGATTTGTCATTCCGATTGTCGGAAAGGTATCTCTGGGCCCTCTCGGTAATGCACATCACATAAGCCTTGCAAGCATTGCAACTAATGATTTAGTTGCGGGATGATGTATTACAGAACAAGTAAAGAGACTTGCCGGTAACGACATTGAACTAGGTATTGGATACCGACGATCGAATCTCGGGCAAGTAACATACCGATGACAAAGGGAACAACGTATGTTGTTATGCGGTCTGACCGATAAAGATCTTCGTGGAATATGTAGGAACCAATATGGGCATCCAGGTCCCGCTATTGGTTATTGACCGGAGATGTGTCTCAGTCATGTCTGCATTATTCTCGAACCGTAGGGTCCGCACGCTTAACGTTACGATGACAGTTATTATGAGTTTATGCATTTTGATGTACCGAAGTTAGTTTGGAGTCCCGGATGTGATCACGGACATGACGAGGAGTCTCGAAATGGTCGAGACGTAAAGATTGATATATTGGAAGCCTATATTTGGATATCGGAAGTGTTCCGGGTGAAATCGAGATTTTACCGGAGTACCGGGAGGTTACCGGACCCCCCGGGAGCCATATGGGCCTTAATGGGCTTTAGTGGAAAGGAGAAAGGGGCAGCCCAAGGTGGCCGCGCGCCTCCCCCCTCCCCTAGTCCTAATAGGACTAGGAAAGGTGGCCGGCCCCCCTCTCCCTCTTTCCCTCTCGAGGACTCCTAGTCCAACTAGGATTGGGTGGGGAGTCCTACTCCCGGTAGGAGTAGGACTCCTCCTGCGCCCTCCTCCTGGCCGGCGGCCCCCTCCCCCTTGGCTCCTTTATATACGGAGGCAGGGGGCACCTCTAGACACACAAGTTGATCCTTGAGATCGTGCCTTAGCCGTGTGCGGTGCCCCCTGCCACCAAATTCCACCTCGATCATATTGTAGCGGTGCTTAGGCGAAGCCCTGCGACGGTAGAACATCAAGATCGCCACCACGCTGTCGTGCTGATGGAACTCTTCCCCGACGCTTTGCTGGATCGGAGCCCGGGGATTGTCATCGAGCTGTACGTGTGCTAAGAACTCGGAGGTGCCGGAGTAACGGTGCTTAGATCGGTCGGATCGGGAAGACGTACGACTACTTCCTCTACGTTGTGTGATCGCTTCCGCAGTCGGTCTGCGTGGGTACGTAGACAACACTCTCCCCTCTCGTTGCTGTGCATCACCATGATCTTGCGTGTGCGTAGGAATTTTTTTGAAATTACTACGTTCCCCAACAGTGGCATCCGAGCCTAGGTTTTATGGTTTGATGTTATATGCACGAGTAGAACACAAGTGAGTTGTGGGCGATATAAGTCATACTGCCTACCAGCATGTCATACTTTGGTTCGGCGGTATTGTTGGATGAAGCGGCCCGGACCGACATTACGCGTACGCTTACGCGAGACCGGTTTCCCCGACGTGCTTTGCACATAGGTGACTTGCGGGTGACTGTTTCTCCAACTTTAGTTGAACCGAGTGTGGCTACGCCCGGTCCTTGCGAAGGTTAAAACGGAGTCAAATTGACAAACTATCGTTGTGGTTTTGATGCGTAGGTGAGATTGGTTCTTGCTTAAGCCCGTAGCAGCCACGTAAAACTTGCAACAACAAAGTAGAGGACGTCTAACTTGTTTTTGCAGGGCATGTTGTGATGTGATATGGTCAAAACGTGATGAGATATAAGTTGTTGTATGAGATGATCATGTTTTGTTGAAGTTATCGGCAACTGGCAGGAGCCATATGGTTGTCGCTTTATTGTATGCAATGCAATCGCGATGTAATGCTTTACTTTATCACTAAGCGGTAGCGATAGTCGTGGAAGCATAAGATTGGCGAGACGACAATGATACTACGATGGAGATCAAGGTGTCGCGCCGGTGACGATGGTGATCATGACGGTGCTTCGGAGATGGAGATCACAAGCACAAGATGATGATGGCCATATCATATCACTTATATTGATTGCATGTTGATGTTTATTTTTATGCATCTTATCTTGCTTTGATTGACGGTAGCATTATAAGATGATCTCTCACTAAATTCAAGAAAGTGTTCTCCCTGAGTATGCACCGTTGCCAAAGTTCGTCGTGCCCAGACACCACGTGATGATCGGGTGTGATAAGCTCTATGTCCATCTACAACGGGTGCAAGCCAGTTTTGCACACGCAGAATACTCAGGTTAAACTTGACGAGCCTAGCATATGCAGATATGGCCTCGGAACACTGAGACCGAAAGGTCGAGCGTGAATCATATAGTAGATATGATCAACATATTGATGTTCACCATTGAAAGCTACTCCATTTCACGTGATGATCGGTTATGGTTTAGTTGATTTGGATCACGTGATCACTTAGAAGATTAGAGGGATGTCTTTCTAAGTGGGAGTTCTTAAGTAATATGATTAATTGAACTTAAATTTATCATGAACTTAGTACCTGATAGTATCTTGCTTGTCTATGTTTGATTGTAGATAGATGGCCCGTGCTGTTGTTCCGTTGAATTTTAATGCGTTCCTTGAGAAAGCAAAGTTGAAAGATGATGGTAGCAATTACACGGACTGGGTCCGTAACTTGAGGATTATCCTCATTGCTGCACAGAAGAATTACATCCTGGAAGCACCGCTAGGTGCCAGGCCTGCTGCTGGAGCAACACCAGATGTTATGAACGTCTGGCAGAGCAAAGCTGATGACTACTCGATAGTTCAGTGTGCCATGCTTTACGGCTTAGAATCGGGACTTCAACGACGTTTTGAACGTCATGGAGCATATGAGATGTTCCCAGGAGATGAAGTTATATCTCCCACGTGTCGAAGCACGACTTAGAGGCATAACCGCATTGAAAGCAATGTCGCAAGTGTGGTAATCTTCACACAACCCATGTAATACATAAGGGAAAAAATATACATAGTTGGCTTACAATCACCACTTCACACAATCACATGAATAAAGCATTACAACATCCAAATGCAATCAAGGTCCGACTACGGAACCAAAATAAAAGAAGACTACCCCAAAAGCTACACAGATCCCTGGTCGACCCCAACTGGGCTCCACTACTGATCAACTAGAACGAAACAATATAAGAACAAAATCTTCATCGATCTCCTCCTGAGCTCAGTGGCATCACCTGCACGGTATCATCGGCACCTGCAAACTGGTTTTGGAAGTATCTGTGAGTCACAGGGACTCATCAATCTCACACCCTCGCGATCAAGACTATTTAAGCTTATGGGTAAGGTAAAAGGTATGAGGTGGAGCTGCAGCAAGCGACTAGCATATATGGTGGCTAACATACACAAATGATAGAGAGAAGAGAAAGTGCAGCACGATCGAGAATTTATGATCAAGAAGTGATCCTAGAACAACCTACACCAAGCATAACTCCAACACCATGTTCACTTCCCGGACTTCGCCGGAAAGAGACCATCACGGTTACACACGCGGTTGATGCATTTTAATTAAGGTCAACTTCAGGCTTTCTACAACCGGACATTAACAAATTCCCATCTGCCCATAACCGCGGGCACGGCTCTCGAAAGTTCAAATCCCTACAGGGGTGTCCCAACTTAGTCCATCACAAGCTCTCACGTTCACGAAGGATATTCCCTTCTAGCGGGAAGATCCAATAAGACTCGGAATCCGGTTACAAGACATCCCGTCAATGGTAAAACAACCAGAAAGCCGCCCGATGTGCCGACATCCTGATGGGAGCTGCACATATCTCGTTCTTAGGGCACACCGGATAGGTCAAGCTACGAGTACCACAGCCCTCAAGTTTCCGAGGTGGCCCCGCAGGTGCCCATTTCGGACCAACACTTAGACAAGCACTGGCCAGGGGGGGGGGTTAAAATAAAGATGACCCTTGCGGCCTAATAAGGAAAAGAGGCTAGGTGGCGAATGTAAAACGAAGGTTGGCCTTGCCTGGAGGAGTTTTATCAAAGCGAACTGTCAAGGGGTTCCCATTATAACCCAACCACGTAAGGAACGCAAAAATCCGGGAACATAACACTGATATGACAGAAACTAGGGCGGCAAGAGTGGAACAAAACACCAGGCATAAGGCCGAGCCTTCCACCCTTTACCAAGTATATAGATGCATTAATTAAATAAGAGATATTGTGATATCCCAACAAAATATCCATGTTCCAACATGGAACAAGCTCCAATCTTCACCTGCAACTAACAACGCTATAAGAGGGGCTGAGCAAAGCGGTAACATAGCCAAACAACAGTTTGGTAGGACAAGGTGGGTTAGAGGCTTGGTTCAACAACATGGGAGCTATGATAAGCAAGTGGTAGGTATCGCGGCATAGGCATAGCAAAAGAGCGAGCAATTAGCAAGCAAAGATAAAAGTGATTTCGAGGGTATGGTCATCTTGCCTGAGATCCCGCAAAGAAGAAGAACGAGTCCATGAAGAAGACAAACGGACGAAGTCGAACGAATCCTCACCACACGACGTTATCGGTACCAACCTGAAGAAGCAACACCGGAAATAAGCAAACAACATAGCAAACAACCACCACATAAACATGGCATGATGCACAACCAAATATGATGCATGTCCGGTTTAAAGATACATGGCATGGCAAAGTGCACAAGCAATCCTACAAATTAAGTGGAGCTCAATATGCACTCCGTTGCATATTGACGAAACACCACATTCGAGTTACTTAGTTCGATCTCGTTTATGTACCCAACAATATTAAATGTTGTTAGGATGGCAAGAGGGTGAAGCAAAGTAAAACTACCTATCTAGTCAAGTTTAAATGAGGCCGGAAGCAACGAACAACAATTCCGGTAAATCCGCATATGCATATATTAGGTTTGGTACTGTTCTGCCCTAAACACAATTTTAGTGTTGATAAACATGCAAAGTAAAGTCACCATGATAAACTAGGCATTTTTCCATCCCATTTGCATATGAAGTTTATTAAAATCCGAGTTACGGTTATTTAGTTATGAATTAAAGCATTTTAGCATGTCCATATAGCAAATTTAAACAAACATCATTTTAAACATGTCAAACATGATCGAAGTTGGATATTATTAAACTAGACAAGATTCTAAGCATCTTTCATATATAATTTATTTAGATCCAATGCACGGTTGTGAAGTTATTAAATGCATGAAGTTAGGGGTTTTTTCTGTAAATCTGCCGTCACTGGATAAATAGGAAAAATCGTAGATCTGGAAAAAAAACATGGACGGGCCGAATCTGGTAGGCTGGCCCGACAGTGGCAGGCGCTGGGTGGGGCAGCTCACCATGGGCTCGGCCCGGTTCGGTGGTAAAGGGAGGCCGACAGGGGGTGCTCAACTGGGCCTCGCGTGCGGGGAGGAGGCCCACACGGACGAGCGGCACGAGGTCAACGCACCGGGGAATGCCCGTTCTTCTACACTTGGTCAAGAGCGTGACCGACAGGGACTAGCCGGCGATAGCAGTCGAGGAGATCGCGGGGTACACCGAGAACAACAGGAATGGAGCACAGGGAGTCGCCTGAGTCGAGATCCGGCTAGGAGAGGCGCAACTCAGATCGCTGAGCGGCGGAACTTGATACAAGGCCATGGCGGAACTGTTGCCTGAAGAAAAGACAGAGGAGGAAATCAGACAGGAGACAAGAAAGAAACTGGAGGGAGGGAGAGCACGGGGAAGGAGAGAGGGCGCCATCATCTGCTCTTCGTCTAGGTCGCCGCAGCACAGTAGCAGGTCTGGATCAGGGTGCCGGGGTCGAGTGGACGCACCGCACAGGAGGAGAGGAGGAGGTCGACGATGATGTTGCTGTTGTTGTCCGGTCGGCGGCAGTGCTTCGCTCGAGGAGGGAAACGGGGTCGTGACAAAGGGAGGTTGTAGGAGACTGCGAGGAGGGTGAGGTGGCCGGTCAGTGAGCACGGCGGCGCTCAGGGAGGCAGCGGCCAGCTGGGTCAGGAAGAGCCTGGCTAGCGCTCGGGATGAACAGGGATCGAGCCCCTGGCTCTCTTCTATGGGTATTGGTGCTGGTTGGTTGGTGATCGAGGGGCGTGAAAACGAGGAGGAGGGACATGACCATGGTTGGTAGTTTGGATCGGGAGGGGATCCCAAGGAGGAGGAGATAGTGGGCTGGCGCAGCGGAGGATGGGACAAGACCCCTAGTTTTTAGGGTTGTCTAGATTTAGACTAGGAATCTTTTATATACGGAAAGAGGGGGAAGTTTAGGGTAGATTCGGACCCTTCGATCTAAATCGGGCGGTTGAGAAAAATAGACTAGGTGAGAGCAAAACTAAACCGAAGATGATTGGATATCTAGGTGTAGCGCGATTTGGTCCCTCCGATCAGAATCGGATGGGCCGAGATAACTAGGTTGGGAAGTCCAATTAATAAAACGGGACCGTTTTGTAGATGTTTGGGGATGATCGGACACAACGGTGACGACTCCCCGGGTCGGGTTCCGGGGAAGTTTCGGACGCGCACGTGAGGAGGGCCGCGGGCTGACGAGAGAGGTTAGGTTGGGCCTGGCGGTAAGCAGTGGGCTGTGTAGACGGTCTCGAGCTGAGAGAAGAGAAGAGAGAGAGAGAGACCCGGCGACTATTTTCGAGACCGAAAACGTCCGACGTTAGACCGGCTATAATGCCTTATAGTTTAACGGTTGGGCTATCAAAAAAAACTCCAGAGTGCGATGAAACTTGACAGGCGGTCTATCTACACTATAATAAGACCGCACGCCAAATTTCAACCCAATCCGAGAACATTTTCCGGCCACTTATAAAATACTATTTCGGACATGCCACGGGCGCGTGCAAGTGTGTCTGGACTCAGAACGGATAACGGACGGAACGAGGAGACCGGGACGGATGCAAGTTTTGAAAACATGATGATGCAATGCACATGATGACAAGACAAGATGCAACACGCAAGCGAATGGCATGGCAACGATAGCGAATAACTGGAAGACACCTGGCGCAACAGTCTCGGGGCATCACAACACTCCACTACTACAAGAGGATCTCGTCCCGAGATCTAGAATGGCACCGGAGGGAAAAACGGAAGAGGAAGATAAGCGGTAAAACTAAGTTGCTTCTTTGACAAACGAGTGAAACCAAAGATCCTTGAGAGGTTGAACAACTTGAAAGAAAGAATTCAACAGAGATGAACAAAGTTGAAAACACTCTGTTGTCAAAGAGGAACAAGGAACATTGCGAGAACCTTGTAGGTTGAAAGACATAACAAAAAGGGTTGCAATGGACAAGAAGTACATGCGAGCACTCTGGTAGAAACGAGATGTACAAGGAACAATAAGGATCAATTATGAAAACACTCCGGTTGGAAATGGAAGGTAAAGAATATGAACTTGGCAAAATGAAGGCACTCGGATGAGACTCCGGTTAGAAGAGGAATGATAGACACAACACTCTGGTTAAACAAGATAGAGAAAGAATAAGAATGATATAATTTGGACAACACTCCGACTGTAAATGGAAGGAATTGAACATGATCTAGACAAGATGAGAGGATACTTGATGAGATCAACAACACACTGCCTCCGGAACAAATGAATGGAAAACTAGATGGTTGTAAAGAAGAATAATGGAGAAGACGAATGACAACTATCGCAAATAAAATTGAAAGAGCAAGCTTATGAAGAAAAGGTTGAATGGAGTTGTTGGAAAACCAACAACGAAAAGAGTAAGCTTGTTGTGGGCTTATGGAAAAAACATCCCGAAATCCTGAGGTGAAATTCTGCCACTAACGAAAAACAATAGATTGGATTGATATCAACAAGGAGACGAGAAAATTATTTCACCGGATGGGTAACTGAAGAACTTGGGTCATTTATGAGCACCATAAATAGCAACAATCCTTAGGGAAGACTTTAGGTGAAATACAACCCAAGATAACTCCAAGGAAGAAAATGATGGGTTTAAAAACCTCATTCTAGATAACTTGTGAATCATGAAACATGAAGTAAAATTATCAAGAATGACATAACACCACCTCAAAAGATAAAGTAAAACGAATTGGACTTTGGGATTTAAGATGAAGAATGCTTGAGCTCCTTTGAAGAGAATCTCGATGAACACTTCGAGAAGAAAGAAAATCCTTTGTGAACCATCATGTAGCCTCCATAAAGAACTCCGATAATAAAAGAATGATCAAATGAGATGAAGGATGAAAAGAATAAGGTTGAAGCCTTGCAATGATTAGATGGATCTCCGTGGTGATATAATTGCGAGAGCTTGGAACTCCGAGGAAGACAAGATGAAACAATTGAAATCAAGAATTTTGATGAATCTCCAGAATAAGGAATTAATCACTTGGGTGAAACCAGAATAAGAATTACATTATGCGTATCCTTCACCAATTTAAATTGATGACAATCCACGGATTTGGCATGCTACTTATTCTCGTAGCAAGGATGAAGATAGATATAGCTCAACTTGAGAAGGTCTTCAACGATCCACCGGTAGAATTTGAAAGCACGAATGCATTGATATGATAAACGAAGGAAGAAGAATCTTGGAAGAACCACCGTAAGAATTTAAAATGGACGAAGAAAAGATAAAGAAACACCGGGAAGAATTAGCAAATGAACGAAGATGCTTGCTAGGATTTAGATACATGAGAACGAAGAGATCATGAACTAATTAGAGAATATTGAATGATGCACCGGTAAGATTTGGAGAATGTGAGCTGCCAGCTGAAATGAATAATAATGAGATGATGGCCTCCGGAGAATCAAACTGAAAAGACTCCTGAATTTGCACCGGATGGGTGAAAATAATAGTCACAAAGAAAACAATTATGAGAGGAAGACATCAAGCTAGAACCACGAATCTTGAAAAGAATGGAGCAAGATTTAAGAGAAACTCTTCTTCGGTCTTGAAAATCTGAGAATGACGATGAGAAACACCACCAAATTGTTGAGATACTCCGGGATGAAAATTAGAAAGGTTGAACCAACGATGAAAAGAAAAGAAAGATCTTGGAGAAAAGCATTTGACTGATGATAATTCATTCTTACGTCAAACTTTAAAAGATTTGAGAATAGCTTCGGTAAAATAAGAGGAGTCAGGTAAGATCCTGGAAAAAGACCTGTGGGTTAGGGCCCACTCAAAAGGAACATCGTAGAACGATTTAAAAGAGAGAATGCACCAGTTAGATTTAAATGGCTAGAATGAGATAATTAGGTTGAACTGATCTTGAAAGACAAGACGAGCCTTCTGAGATATCTTCAGCACTCCCGAACAAATGAATAGCGAGAAGTGAATTTTTATGAGGTGCACCGGTATGAGAAGGTACTTGAAACGAGGAAAAGATATGATCGACAAAGCTTGAATTGAATCCACCGTAGAAGAAAAAGAATGATGAATGATGAACTTGTAGAGAATCTTCATGAGAACCACCGGGTAAGAACATTGACGAAAAATAATGGAGAGACTTCCCGTCAATAAAATGGATACTAGATTAAGAAATCTGATTCCTTGAAGGAAAAGGGTGGGTGGGCGGGAAAACAAAGGCAACTTGGGGACAGATGAAATGAACAACATTGGGAAAAACCGAAAGGTGATCTTGTGAATGTTGACATGATCGGATCCACTTGAAGAGAAAGACATCGGTTGGGAAAGAATTGGCATGACCACCTTGATGATCAAGAAGGATTAGTATTCACGTAGAAATGTGAGAACACCGCTTAGGAAAGGTATGGAATCAACACTTGACTTCGAAGCAACTCGAATACCACAACTCAAAAAAAAACAAAGGATTGGCTTGCAAAATAAGCCGGAACAAACATATGATAGAGATTTCATCCGAAGTTTTCGTGGTGGGGCCCACACGGGCTCGATCGTATAGCACCATCATATACAAGGCAGTGCACATGACATACGAAGCGTCCCCGAGTCAGCATAGCCAAGGACTCTTTAAGACACAACGAGACCACTGTAAAACCAACCGTGGATAGGCGGACCACTAGACGTCGAACCCCAATTTCATATCATACATCTGTTGGAAAGATATCCTAGGAGCTACTTGAATTCCCACTTATAAACTCCCGAAACTTTCTGGTTATGCAATCAGGTGTTGGGGATACAGGGGAAGCATAATATCTCACCCAAAACTAGCAAATCCTACATCCAGCTGTATCCATCCTTCAACACGTAACCAAGAAACCTTCGGAAATCATGTACCTCAACCTTCGAAAAGCATCCATTATACAAGTTATGGCAATACTCCCGAACTCCCGCCCCATTTTTGGGTGGCGTCCAGGTTATCTCACCAACAACTGCATAAAAGAGATTTTTGATGTCGGCGAACTCAGGTATTCCAGAACTGCAACGATAAAATTGTGACGGCAACGCCTCGGAGCTCAACTCCCCGGGACACTGCCACAACCCCTAAATGTCAGCAGGCACCAAGAACAATGTTCTTGTCATAAAACCATTGGAACGATTCCAAGATACCCGCGTGATCCTAAAAAATATTTCGTGAAAATTTGAGGAGAGGAGAGTCAAAACTTCTGTGTCAGGAGGCCTCACCAGAGCGATGAAGGGACCAAGGAGTAAAAAGAATCCTACTCTCCGATATATATAATCCTAAGACTCAAAACATTTTGTTCTAGACTCAACAACGTCAGCGATTAGATCAAGCAGGGGGATCCTAAGTTGGGGAAGGCTCTGATACCAACTTGTAACACCCACAATGCGGCTATATCTCCCACGTGTCGGGGCATGACTTAGAGGAATAGCCGCATGGTAGGTTTGTCGCAAGAGGGGTAATCTTCACACAATTCCATGTACTGAATCAGAATGGGATAAAGAGTTGGCTTACAATCGCCACTTCACACAAATACAAGTTATACATACATCATCCAGAATACAATCAAGCGCCGACTACGAAACCAAAGTAAAAGAAGACAACCCCAAATGCTAGATCCCCGATCGTCCCAACTGGGCACCACTACTGATCAAACGAAAAAGATGCATAACAATGATCATGATCTTCATCGAGCTCCCACTTGAGCTGGGTTGCGTCACCTGCACTAGTATCATCGGCACTTGCAACTGTTTGGAAGTATCCGTGAGTCACGAGGACTCAGTAATCTCACACCCGCGAGATCAAGACTATTTAAGCTTATGGGTAGGAAAGGGTAGTGAGGTGGAGCTGCAGCAAGCACTAAGCATATATGGTGGCTAACTTACACAAATAAGAGGAGAAGAGAAGCAACGCAACGGTCGTGAACAAGAAGTGATCAAGAAGTGATCCTGAAACTACTTATGTTCAAGCATAACACAAGTACCGTGTTCACTTCCCGGACTCCGCCGAGAAGAGACCATCACGGCTACACACGCGGTCGATGCATTTTAATTAAGTCAAGTGTCAAGTTCTCTACAACCGGATATTAACAAATTCCCATATGCCCATAACCGCAGGCACGGCTTTCAAAAGTTCAAAACCCTGCAGAGGTGTACCAACTTAGCCCATCACAAGCTCTCACAGTCAACGAAGGATATTCCTTCTCCCGAGAAGACCCGATCAGCCTCGGAATCCCGGTTACAAGACATTTCGACAATGGTAAAACAAGACCAGCAAGACCGCCCGATGCGCCGACATCCCAATAGGAGCTGCACATATCGTTCTCAGGGCAACACCGTATGAACACTACGTACAACTAAAATCAACCCTCAAGTTTCCCCGAGATGGCGCTGCAAGTGGCTCTGTTTCGGACCAACACTTAGAGAAGCACTGGCCCGGGGGGTTAAAATAAAGATGACCCTCAGGAGCGCGACTCCTAAGGGAAAATTATAGGTGGTGGTGAGGCAAAAGGTAAAACCAAGGTTGGGCCTTGCTGGAGGAGTTTTATTCAAATCAAACTGTCAAGGGGTTCCCATAACACCCAATCGCGTAAGGAACGCAAAATCAAGGAACATAACACCGGTATGACGGAAACTAGGGTGGCAAAAGTGGAACAAAACACCAGGTATAAGGCCGAGCCTGCCACCCTTCACCAAGTATATAGATGCATTAATTAAAATAATAGATATTGTGATATCCCAGCAAATCCATGTTCCAACATGGAACAAACTTCATCTTCACCTGCAACTAGCAATGCTATAAGAGGGGCTAATCAAAGGCGGTAGCATAGCCAAACAACGGTTTGCTAGGAAAGGTGGGTTAGAGGCTTGACATGGCAATATGGGAGGCATGATATAGCAAGTCGTGGGTAGCGTGGCATAGCAATAGAGCCAAAAACTAGCAAGCAAAGATAGAAGTGATTTCGAGGGTATTGTCATCTTGCCTGATATCCCGCAAGGAAGAAGAACGAGTCCATGAAGAAGACAAACATACGAAGTCGAACGAATCCTCACAAACGCGACGTTATCGGAACTAAGCCGAAGAGGCAACAACGGAAAGAAGCAAACAATATAGTAAACAACCTCCACATAAACATGGCATGATGCACAACCAAGTATGATGCATGTCCGGTTTAAAGAGGCATGGCATGGCAAATTGCACAAACAATACTACAAATTAAGTGGAGCTCAATATGCACCGAGTTGCATATTGATGGAACACCACATGACTTATTTAGTTCTCTCCCGTTTATGTACTCAACAATATTAAATGTTGGTTAGCATGGCAAGAGGTGAAGCATATGAAAACTACCTATCTAGGAAAGTTTAAATGAGGCCAGAAAAACAAGCAACAAGTCCGGAAAATCCTCATGTGCAAATTATGGATTTGGTACTGTTCTACCCTAAACCATATTTTAGAGTTGTTAAACATGAAAGATGAGTGCACCAAGTTAAAAAAGTCATTGTTCTACCCCATTTACATATAAAGTTTTTTAAAAACCGAGCTACGGTTATTAAGTTATGAATTAAAGCATTTTAGCATGGCATATGAGCAAAATTAATCAAACAACATGTTAAACATGGATGAAAGTGGCATATTATTAAACTAGATAAAATTCTAAGAATTTTTCATATATAATGTTTTTATATATGATGCACGGTTGTTGAGTTTTAATATGAATGGAGTTTAGGGACTTTTCTGCAAAACGGTAAACCTGTGGAAAAAAAGGAAAAATGTACTATGAAAAAAACCATGACACGGGTTGTATCTAGCAGGCCCGATAGGAACAGGGTAACTGGAGGGCTTCTCACCCATGGGCTCGGCCCAGTAGGTAGCAGAGGAGGGCGGCTAAGGCAGCGGTTGGGCCAGCCTGCGTGAGGCCCACGCGGACGCTGGATCTGGGCCTTGGATGCGGGGTCAATGCTCGCAGGAGGGTGCGGCGATGCAGCACCGAATGAGGAAGGACCACGACGGTGATCTGGCGCGTCTCCGGCGAGGTCCAAGGTGCGAGATGGGGTGAGTTATGATATTGTAACATCCCAAATTTTCAATTTCGAATGTTATGCATTAGATCATCATGCATATCATATTTTATTTGCTTTGGGTTTTGATCCTAGAAAATTCTAAGCAACTCAAGGACCCACGGAGAGAGTTGGGGATTTCGTTATTTTCATATTTGAGTTTTCTCAAATTTTGAGAATAGGATCATTTGATTTTATTTATTTTATCATCAATTATTTCTATTACAAAAATATGAGAGAGGGAATAAAATGACTTTCCCAAAATATAGTAATATTGAGGATTTAATAAAAAAATCAAATAAGATTTATTTCGGAGTTCTTCGTTGTTTTTATTTGAACTTAGGAAAAATACGCGTTTTTCAAAATTGCATTTAGGGCCCAAATAAATGTTCACTTTGTCGGGCTTGATTTTAGAAGCCCGGGAAAATTTATTTCGGGATTTTTGGAGTCCATTTAGTATTTCTTTTTATTTTTTTCCGAGCGTGATTATTAATTTTTTTTAAAAGGGAACCGACTTTGGGCCGTACTCGGCCAGAAATCCGCCTGGCCGAGGCCTTTATAAGGCGCTGCCCCGGGGGCCCGAGAGCCCAGCCGCCCCAGCCCCAAACCCTAGCCGCCGCCGCCGCCGCCTCCGCCGCCGATCCGCCGGAGCCGCGCGCCCGAGGTTCGCCGCCCTCGAAATCCGTGCTCGTTTTTTTAAAAAAAAATTCCGTTCGTCGTTTTTCTTTTTCGTCGGATTTTCCGCGGTTATTTTCTGATCGCGATTTCTGATCCGATTTTCGTTTTAGTTTATAACTTTTCGCTCGTTTATCGGAATCAGGCGATTCAAGCGCCTGGAGTTTCGTCTCGAAACCCTCTATCCGAATAATCAACTTAAACAAGTTTTTGCTACTGTAAAATTTGACTTAGGTTCAGATTACTAGAACGAAGTTGTTTTCTTTCGCCGTTTGACTTTCTTTGCTTCGTTCGATTTGATTCTTTTTGCCAACCGGAGTTCTTAAGTTGAACCTTCTGGTTAGATCTCTTATTTGAGTTTTACCTGTGCATTAGATGAGTACTTATTGTATGCTTGTTTGTTTGTCTGCGATATAGTACCCGGAGTGCGCCGCCTGTTACTTCGAATCGTTAGGTTTCGCGGATCATCAGCAAGGCAAGTAACACTTTGATCATACCTTTTCTACTACCCAGTTTTATTGCATTAGATCAATCCTCACACATTGCATGATTAGGATCTAATTAAATTGTGGGATGGGAAGTAGATGAGGTAGTACCTATTACCTGTTTATTATCAAACCTTTGGGAGTTACTTCTACGTTTGCTTATATGCCATGCTATGCTAGTAGACGTGGATTGGGTGAGTGATATCCATGACAGATGTGAGATTGAATTAATGGTTTATCTAAGGTGGCAACTTAAACACACATCTGGGTGGATTGAGGCACCTGGGTATTCCAGGACTTGCCTGTTTTTCTTTTGGACCGCCACCCAGGCTCAAAGGGATCATGAGATATTCATACTAGAAACTTCCGTGTGCAGCCACAAGCCATTATGGGCTCTGGCATAGTTGATTAAGTTGTGCGAACTCTTACAGTGGTAGACTAGCAGATGTAGGGGATGTAGGTGGTACGGTCTACCCGATCGTAAGGTGCTAGCGCTTCTGAAAGACTATGTCTCGGTCATCCGTCTTCTCAAACACCATGTAGTGCGAGAAACCAAACGGAGGCGATCGAGTCTTGTGGGGAAAAGTGCGCAAACCTCTGCAGAGTGTAATAAACTAATCATGGTTAGCCGTGTCCCCGGTTATGGACATCTTGAGTATCTAGTACTTGGATTATCATGTGAATCTCAACATGTTACTCTAAATTAATTTTGTTGGGTTTAATGATGATGCTTAATTGGGATTGAGAATGCTGTCAACCATTCTCAATGTTTAACAACCACCATGATAGTAATTAAATTTATTCCTTTGAAGTAGGGAAAAATTGGCTTTACGCAAAACTGTAACCATAGAGCTTTCCACCAGCCAAATATGCATATAGTATAGCTGTTTCATTCCATTACTCTCTATGTGTTACCTTGCCAGCATATTCCATGTGCTGACCCGTTTCGGGCTGCAACGTTAATGTTGCAGACTTTTCAGACGACGATTAAGGAGTTTTTAGGTCGTGGTTCTATACTCAGTGATGCCGTTGGAGTTGATGGACTCACTTATCTTCCAAGCCTTCCGCTGTTATCGTTATTAGATGGCCTTAAGCCATATTTATTGTAATAAGTTCTCTTTTGAGACACTCGATGTAATAAGTGTGTGATTGCTACTCTGCTATAAATCCTCGAGTACTGTGTGGTGTCAGCATTACTGATCCAGGGATGACACCGGAGCACAGAGATCAGACTGTTTGAGGTCTGGTCGCTACAGAGATGCATGGAGCTTAGGGGTTTTTCTGCAAATCTGTAATTCCTGGGAAAAGAACAAATTCGCTGATAGGGAAAAAAATAAAGTGGGCCGAATCTGTTGGACTGGGCCAACAGTGCACAGGGGAGGCTGGGCGCATCCTCACCAGAGGGCCCATAGGCCGGCTCGGAGGTGGGCTAGGCAGCGCGCGAGGGAGCTGGTCCGGCCTGCGGTTCGAGGCCCAAGAGCTGCGCTCGTCTCACTCGATGTGGGGCGAGGCTTTGGGTCGTCCTCCTCGTGCAAGGGCGAAGAAGAGGAGGCAAGCAGGGCTGCGGGATCCGGCCAGGCAGGGCCGTGCTTGGAGGAGAAGGCAGATCCAGCCGGATCTGAGGCAGGGAAGGGCGCAGACGGTCCATGGCGGCGGCGCTGTGAAGAAAAACACCGAGAGGCGGCCATGAGAGAAAGAGAGAGTTTGAAGAGATGGGAAAAAGGAGGGAAAGGGAGAGGCGACGGGGTCCTGGATTGATCGAGATGGGGAAAGGCGGCCGGCGTGGTCGTGGGGACTGGGTCGCTGGAGTGGCACGGACACCCAGCCAAGGCTGACTTCTATCGGTCCCTGCGAGAAGACACAGAGGAAGAGAGAGATGAGATGATGGAGATGAAACAAAGGGAAGAAGGAAAGGGAAAAGGCGAGGGAGTCTTGGCGAGAGGAAGGACGTTCATGCCAGTCACTGAGCCCATAGAGTTTTCCTTTGATGCACCAACCTGGAGTCTAGGAAAGAGCATGGCAGCTCACATCGCCATGGGACGTATTGGAGAATTTTACCGCAATGATCTCAAGGATACTATCTACCAGATTTTTGGGCGCCGAGATGAGCAATGGGAGATGATCAGTACCAAGAAGGATAGATCAATCACAGCTTTTATCCAGGAGTTAAACCAGCACATTCGACGTCAGGAGAACCAAATGTGCACCGACATGATAGATCTGAAGAAGGCGAGGACAAGAATCAAGGAACTGGAGGAAGAACTCAAGGCTACACGTGAAGATTATGAAGAGGAAATCGAAGTACTAGTGGATAAGAATGCTGACCTAACAATGAAGATCGGAATATTTATGGGAGGCCCTACACTAGTAGAAGAAGACGAAGAACCCAAGGAGATTCGCCCGGAAGACTACATCATCATCGACGACACCGACTCGGATCCAGATGATAGCGATGATGACTATGTTGATGAAGCAGGAGCAGATATCATGGTGTCTGCAACCGAAGAATATTTCTAGTAGACCACCCCATCAGTAGTAGTAGTCCACTATGTACATATAGTAGTCCGAGCACTTTTGCGATAGTTAGATCGATTGTATGCTTTTGTTTGATTGAACAAAGTGAATTGTTTGCTTTTGCCTCATGTGCATATGGGTAGTGTTTTCTCTCTAGACCCCTCTCTATTCTTAAATGTCATCTTTTCTAAACCCTCAGATGCCTCCGAGACGTGACCCCGGATTTACCTTCCCACCGGAGCTCACTCAGTTGATCCAGTAGCAAAATTCATTGATGCAGTTGCTAGTCCAGAATCAGAATCAGGGGAACAACAACAACAACCCACCACCACCACCACCACCACCTGTTGATCACTTAGCCCGTTTTATTAGGCTGAATCCGCCGGTGTTTTCCAGTAGCACCGAGCCGATAGTAGGAGATGATTGGCTCCGCAAAACAGTAAGGGAGTTGGCCACGGCAGGATGCACAGATGCGGAAAAGGTGAAGTTTGCCGCACATCAGCTTGACGGACCCGCAGCATCATGGTGGGAGAATTTCACAGCCACTTTCCCTATCGACACTATCACATGGGACCACTTCCCGCAGGCTTTCCATACTGCCCATGTTTCAGCAGGAGATATGGCCCTGAAGAAGCATGTGTTCCGCAACTTGCGCCAAGGAGGACGGACAATTGGCCAGTATGTGGAGGACTTTAGTAAGCTAGCATGTTATACTGCAGATGACGTTGCTACGGATGCAACTAAGCAGGACAAGTTTCTGGAAGGACTGAATGATGAGTTGAGCATGCAGTTGATGGTAGCAACCTTCATCAACTACCAGGAGTTGGTAGATCGTGCTCTTATGATTGAAGGGAAGCAGCAGCAGATTGAGAATCGCAAGAGGAAGTATGGACAAGGGAAGTACAATTCAGGAGCTCAGCAGAAGCCACGTTTTACCCCTAGACCGGGAGGACATTTTCAGCATACCCATGGAGGAGGTAGCTTGCACAATCATAATGGACCCAAGAATGGTAATGGGAATGGAGGAAGCAACGGCCAGAACCATACCAACCCATCAACCCCAGCCAAAAGAGACCTGAGCCAAGTCACTTGCTTTAAGTGCTAGAAGACCGGACATTATGCCAATGAATGTCCTGAAGCCCAGAATGGAAATGGCAATGGAAGCTCTGGGAAGAAGCCTAACCCTTTCAATAGGGGACAGGTGAACCACGTTAACATGGAGGAGGTCGAAGAGCAGCCGTATGCAGTAATCAGTATGTTTTTGGTTAAGTCATTTACTGCACTTGTTCTTTTTTATACTGGTGCATCGCATTCATACATATCAAGGGGATTTGCGGATAAGTATAACTTACCCACCAAAGTTCTTAGAGCACCTATGTTAGTAAGCTCACCAGGAGCGGAGTATATGGCTAGTAAGGGATGTTTTCAAGTGCCATTGAGTATAGGCAGACATGTGTTTCCCTCGGATTTAATCATTTGGGAATCACAAGGTTTGGATGTAATTCTGGGTATGGATTGGCTGTCGATGTATGGAGGAAACATCGATTGTGCCAGTAAGTCAATTTTGCTTACCACCCCAGAAGGAAGAAGGATCAAGTATGTATCCCGACATGTGCCTAAAAGGACTCAAGTAAATTCGTTAACAGGAGTTGTGTAGGAGGAAGTGCCAGTAGTGAAGGATTTCCCTGATGTATTTCCAGAGGAGTTGCCAGGCATGCCACCAGATAGAGATATTGAGTTTTTGATTGAGCTTTTGCCAGGCACAGGGCCAATATCTAAGAGACCATACAGGATGCCCGCAAAAGATTTGGAGGAGATTAAGAAGTAGATTAACGAGTTACTGGATAAAGGATATATCCGCCCAAGTTCTTCACCTTGGGGATCGCCAGTACTTCTAGTGGAAAAGAAGGATGGATCCTTAAGGATGATTGTTGATTATTGAGGATTGAATGAAGTAACCATCAAGAACAAGTACCCACTACCGATGATCAATGATCTGTTTGATCGATTGCAAGGAGCTAAGGTATTTTCTAAGATCGGTCTGCGATCAGGATACCATCAGTTGAAAATTCGAGAACAGGATATACCTAAGACGGATTTTACCACCAGGTATGGGCTGTACGAGCATACTGTTATGTCATTTGGACTGACTAACGCACCTGCATATTTTATGAACATGATGAACAAAGTGTTTATGGAGTTTTTGGAAAAGTTCGTCGTAGTGTTCATTGATGATATTCTGGTTTACTCGAAAAATGAAGAGGAGCATAAGGAGCATTTCCGTTTGGTACTTGGTAAGCTCAGAGAACATCAGTTATATGCCAAGTTTAGCAAATGTGAGTTTTGGTTAAAGGAAGTTGGATTTCTCGGACACGTTATATCCGGAGAAGGTATAGCAGTAGATCCCACCAAGGTTGACACTGTGACAAATTGGGAAGCGCCAACAACAGTTGGAGAGATCCGGAGTTTCCTTTGACTTGCAGGATACTACCGGAGGTTTATTGAAAATTTCTCAAAGATTGCTAAGCCTATGACGGAGTTGTTGAAGAACGATACCAAGTTCATATGGACTGAGGAATGTGAGGCCAGTTTCCAGGAGTTGAAGAAACGTCTGGTTACATCACCAGTGTTGATTTTGCCGAATTAGACCAAGGATTATGAGGTGTATTGCGACGCTTCACATCGAGGACTTGGAGCAGTGCTTATGCATGAAGAGTTGTTTCCTATGCCTCACGACAGCTTAACCCTCATGAGTTGAATTATGCCACTCATGATTTGGAGTTAGCAGCCGTAGTGCATGCGTTGAAGACTTAGAGAGATTTTCTCATTGGAAACCATTATGAGGTGTACATGGATCACAAGAGTTTGAAGTACATTTTCACACAGAAGGAGTTAAATCTCAGGCAAAGGAGATGGTTGGAGCTCATCAAGGATTATGATATGAGATTGCATTATCACCCCGGAAAGGCTAACGTAGTAGCCGATGCGCTGAGCCGTAAAAGTCTTGTCAACACCCTAATGACGGGAGATTTACCCAGGGAGTTAGCCAAAAATCTTCGTGAGCTATGTTTGGAGATAGTCCAGAAAGGCTATGTAGCAGCATTGGAGATTCAGTCTACATTGATGGATAAGATCAGAGAAGCTCAAAGGAATGACAAGGAGATCGCTTCTATTAAGGAGAAAATGAGCAAAGGAAAAGCTAAAGGATTTCGTGAGGATGAGCACGATACCTTATGGTTTGAAGACCGTGTTTATGTGCCCAACGACTCAGAGATCAGGAAGTTGATTCTGCAAGAGGCCCATGATTCACCATATTCGATTCACCCAGGAAATACCAAGATGTATTTGGATTTGAAGGATACTTTCTGGTGGACCGGAATGAAGAAGGATATTGCGGAGTATGTAGCAGTTTGCGATGGGTGCCAGAGAGTAAAGGCAGATCATCAGAAGCCAGCGGGATTGCTACAGCCATTGCCAATACCCGAATGGAAGTGGGATAAGTTAGGCATGGACTTTATTACAGGATTGCCCCGAACTCGTTCATGCTATGGCTCGATTTGGGTTGTAGTCGATCGTTTGACAAAGGTAGCTCATTTCATTCCAGTGAAGACTACCTATACTAGTGCCAAGTTGGCAAAGATATACATGACCAGGATCGTATGTCTGCACGGAGTTCCAAGGAGCATTGTATCAGATAGAGGAACCCAGTTTACCTCATAGTTCTGGAATCAGTTGCATGAAACTTTGGGTACCAGGCTAGAGTTCAGTACAGCTTTCCACCCGCAGACAATTGGACAGACCGAGAGAGTCAATCAGATTTTGGAGGATATGCTGAGAGCTTATGCGCTAGATTATGGATCTAGTTGGGACGAGAATTTGCCATATGCAGAGTTCTCTTACAACAAAAGTTATCAATCTAGTTTGAAGATGGCCCCTTTCGAAGCCTTGTACGGAAGGAGGTGCAGGACCCCATTATCGTGGGATGAAGTTGGAGACCGTCAGTTGTTTAGACCGGATCTGATTAAGGTGTCTGAACGGAAAGTAAAATTGATTCGCGATAGGCACAAGGTAGCCCAGTCCAGGCAGAAGAGCTACGCAGATTCTAAACGCAAGGAGACAGTTTACGAAGTCGGAGACCGAGTTTATCTTCGAGTATCTCCACTTTGAGGAGCTAAGCGCTTTGGAGTTAAGGAAAAGTAAGCGCCGCGTTTTGTAGGACCATACAAGGTTTTGGAACGTATGGGAGAAGTAGCTTATAAGTTGGAATTGCCCGAAGGATTGTCAGGATTTCACGACGTGTTCCACGTTTCCCAGTTAAAGAAGTGCCACACAAAGATGGCTGATATACCGCTAAGAGATACAGTGCCGCTCGAAGCGATTCAGTTGGACAGTGATTTGACCTATGAGGAGAAACCAGTTAAGATTCTTGAGTATGCCAGCCGAGTCACCCGCAGCAAGGTTATCAAGTTTTGCAAAGTTCAGTGGAGCCACCACACGGAGGAGGAAGCCACCTGGGAACGAGAGGATGATTTGCTGAAGGACCACCCTCACCTATTTTCTAGCCAACCTGAATCTTGAGGGCGAGATTCATTTTAAGGGGGGTAGGTTTGTAACATCCCAAATTTTCAATTTGGAATGTTATACAATAGATCATCACTGCATAACATATTTTATTGCATTTTGGTTGATCCTAGAAATTTCACACAACTCAAGGACCCTCGGAGAGAGTTGGGGATTTTGTTATTTTCATATTTGAGTTTTCTCAAATTTTGAAAATAGGATCATTTGATTTTATTTATTTTATCTTCAATTATTTCTATTATAAAAATATGAGAGAGGGAATA